>NW_020885068.1:18452-21621 GCF_003945725.1 Corapipo altera | reverse complement strand
CCCAGCTTGGCTTTTGGAAAACCTCTCCTAAACCACATCCAGGGAAGACCTTTGTCCAGTTCCAAGGGCTGGATTGATCCCTGGATATCAAATGGAAAAGGATCCCTCAAACCAGGTGTCCCCTCACAAAAACATCAGGACTGGCTTCTGGAAAACTGGTTTCTTAAACCCTTCTTATCCCCAGCTTGGCTTTTGGAAAACCTCTCCTAAAGCACATCCAGGGAAGACCTTTCTCCAGTTCCAAGGGCTGGGTTATCCCTGGAATAGGAGCACCAGGGAAGTCATGGAAAAAACAAGGCCGCGGCCTAGTCGGTGATTTCCCGCCAAAAGCTCTCGGTCCGAGGAGAAAATTAGAAATAAAAATCTCTTTCATGGCTGGAAATGTAATCCCAGAGTCCCCAATTTCCTGGGAAACCCCGGGAATGATGGAAAAACGGGATGTGCTGTGCCAGAGGTGGTTTAATATCACGGCTTTGAGAGCCCTCCGGGGATTAAATTCCAGGGATTTAATGCCCTCAACCTCCCTGGGCAAAGAATTCCACATTAATTAATTAAACAGCTGCTGGAAAATCCAACCCCTTGATTAATTTTGAAGAATTTATCTCATTTATTTTGAAGAATTTATCTTGTTTATTTTGAAGAATTTATCTCGTTTATTTTGAAGAATTTATCTCATTTAATTTGAATAATTTCTCATTTATTTTGAATCATTTATCTCATTTATTTTTAAGATTTTATCTCGTTTATTTTGAAGAATTTATCTCATTTATTTTTAAGAATTTTTCTAATTTATTTTTAAGAATTTATCTTGTTTATTTTTAAGAATTTATCTCCTTTATTTTGAATCATCTCATTTATTTTGAACAATTTATCTCATTTATTTTGAACAATTTATCTCATTTATTTGGCCTTAGATGAGGCTCTGGAAAATCCCCTTCCTTGCTTTGCTTCCTTATTTTCCCTCTGTTTTCCTCCTCTGGACCTAAAAGCTGGAAGTGAAAGGCCAAAAAAACAACTAAATTGCTTTTTTTTCACCCCCTGGGAGATGGTTCTTTATGTTCTGTACAAACAGAACCATGGAATATTCCGAGTTGGAAAATCCCTCCTTATCCCTGAGAGCGTCATCCCAACATTCCCGAAATTCCTAATGGTGGGATTTGGTGGAAATAATCCCTTAAATATGAACATTTTATTATCACTTTAAATATATTTATTTATTCTGCCCCTTTGTGTTCATGTATTTCTTCATTAAGACACCTCAGATGACAAAAAGTCACCTTTATTTTGATTTTTCCAAGGATTAAGAGGAGATTTATCCTCCATTAAATCCCTTGGAATGGTGGGTGGACGTGGTTCTCTCCCTGAACCTGCTCTAAGTGCATTAAAATCAGGGATAAAATTTGGGATAAAATGAGGATCACCAAGGAATGTTGAACTTGGATGGAGGAATATTTTAAAACTGCTTTTCCCTCTCTTTTTCAGGGAGAAGCTGGAGAACCAGGAGTGAGAGGAATCAGGGTAATAATTATTAGAATTATTATAAAAATTATAATAATGGTTATAAAAATTATTAGAACTATTATAGAAATTATTAGAAAAATAATTATTATTATAAAATTATAATTATGAGAAATTATAATTATTGTAAACTTTATTATAATTATTATAATATTATTAAAATTGTTATAAATTTATTATAACTATTACTAAAATTATAAAATAATAATTATTATAAAATTTTAATTAGGTTAAAATTATAATTTGTATACAAATTATAAAAATATTATGAAATTAATAAATGTTACAAAAATATAATTATGAAATTATTATGATTATGATAGAAATTGTTACAATTGTTATATAATTATTATTAAAATTATTATAAAAATAGTAATTGTTATACAATTATAATTATAACAATTATTGTAATTGTTATAAAATTTTTATTTAAATTATTATAAAAATAATAATGTTATAAAATTATAATTATGATAAAATATAATTATTATGAGATTAATATAATTATTATTAAAATATTATTATTGTTCTAAAATTATTATAGTGGTTATTAAAATTATTATAAAATTATTATTATTAAAGTATACTTATAATAAAATATAATTAATATGAATTTATTGTAAATATTATTAAAATATTGATTATTATAAAATTATAATTATTATGAAAATACAAATTTTATAAACATTATTATAATTATTACAATTATTATAAAAATTATTATAAAAATAATAATTGCTATAAATTATAATTCTGCTAAAAATATAATTATTATTAAGTTATTATAATTGTTATAAAATTTATTATTATTATAAACATATAATTGTTATAAAATTATAAGTATTGTTAAATTAAAAGTATTATAATTATTATTATAATTATTATTTAAACAGCTGAGCACCAGAGGAGGCTCAACTTCTGCCCAGGAGAGGATTTTCCTTCTCCATCCCACTGGGAATCCCCACTTGGGAACATCCCTGGGGCAAACATTTCTCCCCTGGGTTAAAAAAATAACATTTTTCTCCTTTCCTTCCCTGATTTTTAATTTCCTGCCCAGGTTTTGTTCCTGATTTTTTTTATCTTTTCTCTCTGAATCTGCCCTTGCAGGGCCCTCCTGGAATCCCGGGACCACCCGGAGAACGAGGAATGAAAGGGGACACGGGACAACCTGGAAAAGATGTAAGGAATTCCCTGTGGGAGCAACTGGGAATGGGGTAATTCCAAAAAAAAAATTGGATTTATTTCCTGCCTTGAAGTTTGCAGGGTATGACAAAAAAACCCCCATCCTCTCCTAGGGAGCAGGATCTCCTCTTCCAAGGGAATATTGGGATTTTCCACCTTCTTGTTGGATAATTAGGACGTAAATTAATATAATTGGAACATAATTAATATAATTGGAACCTAATTAATATAATTAGGACGTAAATTAAACAAAAAGCTGCTGAGATCCCTTCCCACAGCTCCTTCTTATCCTACCTCTTCTCCTTCCCATTCCCAGGGAATCCCTGGAAGATTCTCCAAAGGGAGGATCTGATCCCGCTCAAAAACCTTTGGAAAACACCGGCTCAGACCGGATCCATTGTTGGGGTCTCCAAGGCTTGGTATTCCCAAATATTTTGTGGAACTGAGGAGAGGAAATTCCCTAAAGAGC
>NW_020885068.1:15919-18442 GCF_003945725.1 Corapipo altera | reverse complement strand
ACAGCTCCTCCTCCTCCTGCCTCTTCTCCCTCCCATTCCCAGGGAATTCCCGGAGACAAGGAAGAATCCATAGGTTTGCACCTTCCCATTCAGGATTTTGCAGGAGGGAGAGTTAATTTAGGGGATAAAATATTGAATTTCTCCTCTCTCTGTTTTTTTTTGGGGATGTTGTGTCTCCACAGGGGGAGCCTGGACTGCCTGGAATTCCTGGAAGCGTGGTGAGTTCCACCCATTTCTGCTGATTTTTGGATCTCAGCCCCATTTTGGGGATTTTTTTGTGTATTTGGTCTCTTGTTTATTGTTTATCCCACCCTACTTGAGCTCTGGAATGTTTGGGAATGGGACATGAGGAATCCAAGTACCTCCTGTTCCCTGAAAAACTGGGAAGAGCTTTTTGTTCCAGAGTTGTTTTGTCTATTTGGTCTCTTGTCTCTTGTTTATCCTGCTTTACTTGAGCTCTGGAATATTTGGGAGTGGTTCACGAGGAATCCAAGCACCTCCTGTTCCCTGAAAAACTGGGACGAGCTTTTTGTTCTAAGGTTTTTTTGTCTATTTGGTCTCTTGTCTCTTGTTTATCCCACTCTACTTGAGCTCTGGAATGTTTGGGAGCAGGACATGGGGAATCCATGGAAAAGCTTCTGGTGGTGCCTCTCTCCCCATATTCCAGGTCTTTTCTCCCAAACCTCCCAACCTGCTGTTGGAAACCACCGGAATTTTTGATCTCAGCCCCATTTTTGGGATTTTTTGTCTATTTGGGCTCCTGTTTTCCTGTTTATCCTGCACTTCTTGAGCTCTGGAATGTTTGGGAATGGGACATGAGGAATCCAAGTACCTCCTGTTCCCTGAAAAACTGGGAAGAGCTTTTTGTTCCAGGGGTTTTTTGTCTATTTGGTCTCTTGTCTCTTGTTTATCCTGCTTTACTTGAGCTCTGGAATGTTTGGGAATGGGACACAGGGAATCCAAGCACCTCCTGTTCCCTGAAAAACAGATTTTTCCCTGTTTTGTTTTTTTTTTTCCCAGATAACTTCCCTGGAGAACATCCTGAAAGGAGACAAGGTAAGACCTTGAGCTCTTCCAAGGGTTGGAAGCTCCATGTGGGATTATTTTGCATTTCTCCTGTATTTTCACTCCTTTTATAAGTCAAAGATCCCCAAAACAACCTAAAACTCCTGATTTCCCAAAGAAAATTCCCACTTCCAACCACAAAAATATTCCCAGCGCATCATTTTTGGATGATTGGTGGGACAAGGGGAAGTTTTCCTTCCAAGCTTCACGTTCCCACAGGGAAAATCCAGAGGGATTTTCAGCCCCTGCTCCATTTTCCTCACTGCTTTGGGAAAACAGGGAATAAGATGACTTGGAATGCTGGGATAACTCCAGTTTGTGGAAGACAAAGAGCTTCCAAGGAATGTGGGTCTGGAAGCTCCCAAATCCCACTTAAAGCTCCCAGGCTCAGCTTTTCCAAGGAAACGACGTTGTTCCATCAGCCAGGCTGGGATGACAAGGAAGCTGAGGCAGAGTTGGGTTGGGAATTCCATTATTAGCCCAAGGAGGGGAAAGGAAAAGCAGGAAAAGCGGGAAAGTTCTCAGGAATATGAGCTGTAGGTCGAGTGAAGAGTTAACAGAAAAACGGGAATGAGCGAGATCCAGGGAAAAGCTCCTGGTCCACCTGGAAAAGGTGATGTTAATTTGGGACCAGCACGGACCAGGACACAAGGAATGCTGGAACGGATGAGGAATCCCATTCCTCATCCAATGGGAATCCATTCCAGCATCGTCACCACCGGGAATTTTAGAAGGGACAAAGAACTAACCCACGTTCCTGCTCCTTCCAGGGGGATCCTGGGAAGGATGGATTGAGAGGGGAAAGAGGCCCCCCAGGCCCAAAGGTACGTCCTGGGGGTTGTGTCCAGAGGGGGAAAAAACCCCATTCCAAGATTTTCTGACTCCCCCCCAAGGGATTGGGTTTTCTGGGATGGGCTCCCAAACCTGTAGGAGGAAAAATGTTGTCCAAGGAGTGGAATGGGATCGAATTCCAAAGTGTTTGGGTTTTTTTTTTCCTTCTCTTCTTCCTTCCTGCAAGCTCAGGAGTGCATCAGGAAAGGCTGGAAGGAGAAATGGCTTCAGGCACCACACACATCCTGGGATCTTTAGAGGGGGGGACCAACTCCTTCCCCAAAAAGGGGAGGAAAACGCTGCGGGAAGCGGGTACAGGTGGATCTTCTGATGGGCAGGAGATCCAGGGCTCTGGAGAGCAGGACTTTTCATCCAGGTGACATGAACAGGCTGTGCCTCTGACATTCCCAGTCCAGCCAGTCCATCCCAGTCCATCCCAGTCCAACCAGTTCATCCTAGTCCAACCAGTCCATCCCAGTTCAGCCCATCCATCCCAGTCCAGCCAGTCCATCCCTCCGTGATGGCTCAGACATTCCCAGTCCAGCCATTCCATCCCAGTTCAGCCCATCCATCCCAGTCCAGCCAGTCCATCCCTCCATGATGGCTCAGACATTCCCAGTCCAGCCA
>NW_020885068.1:10249-15909 GCF_003945725.1 Corapipo altera | reverse complement strand
ATTCCCAGTCCAGCCAGTCCATCCTAATCCAGCCAGTCCATCCCAGTCCAGCCAGTCCATCCCTCCATGGTGGCTCAGACATTCCCAGTCCAGCCAGTCCATCCCAGTCCAGCCAGTCCATCCCTCCACCCTCCACGGTGGCTCAGAAATACCCAGTCCAGCCAGTCCATCCCAGTTCAGCCAGTCCATCCCTCCATGGTGGCCAAGACGTGGAGAAGGGGGTGGTGCAAAACCTTGGCCCAAATTTTCCAGCTGGTTCTGCTCCAGGCTTGAAAAATCCTGGGAAACACCCGTGTCCGATGGAGTGAAGGAGGATTCCAACCCCCCCTCTGAGCTGCCAGGGATTTTTCCAGGATTAATAATCCCAGATATGGGATTATCCCCCTTCCTCTGAGCTTTCCTTCTTGCTCCTCGTGGAATTAACGACTTAATGTTTATTAATGTTTATTAAAGGGAGAACCTGGTCCACCGGGCAGAGGAGTGGAAATGGAGGTAAATCCAACCAAAATTATGGAAACAATTCCCTGTCTGGGGTTGGGGTGGCAGAGGGGACCCGGTGCCCCCATAGGATCCCCTTCCTGGGCTGGTGGAAAAAGGGGGGAGAAGTTCTGACCCTTCTTTCCTCTTCCAGGACCTGGAGAAGCTCTTGGAATCCCACGGGATCAAGGTGGGTGATGCTTTGAACTTCCTGCCGAGGGGATTGGAATTGAGCTTTTCCAGCTGTTCCCTGAGGCCCAGAGAGACTTGGAGCTTCGAGTCATCCAATTCCAACCCCACACCTCCCACTCTCCCAGGTTGCTCCAACCTGGCCTTGGGCACTTCCAGGGATCCAGGGGCAGCCACAGCTTCTCTGGGAAATCCATTCCAGCCCCTCCCCACCCTCCCAGTCAGCAATTCCTTCCCAATATCCCACCTATCCCTGCCCTCTGGCAGTGGGAAGCCATTCCCTGTGTCCTGTCCCTCCACCTCTTGTCCCCAGTCCCTCTCCAGCTCTCCTGGAGCCCTTTTGGGCCCTGGAAGGAGCTCTGAGAACTCTGTGGCCCCATTTGGAACTGGAATTTGGGAATGCCAGGAGCATCCAGAGCTTTGTTTTTCCTCCTGTATCCAGCATTTCCCTTGGCTGGGAATGATTAAGCTTGAGAGAGACCTGGAAGCACAGGGGATGGATCCTAAACCTCCTAATTTCTTGGAATCATGGAATGGTTTGGGTGGGAAGAGGCCTTAAAGCCCATCCAGTGCCACTCCCTGCCATGGACAAGACATTTTCCACTATCCCAGATGGCTCCAACCTGACCTTGGACACTCCCAGGGATCCAGGTGTAGCTTCCAACACATCCCTGGAGGACACCAGGGCTCAGAGATGGAGGGACTGGGATGGACATTGAGTCCTGGGGGAGCTTCCAACATATCCCTGGAGGATACCAGGGCTCAGAGATGGAGGGATTTGGATGGACATTGAATCCTGGGGTTGCTTCCAACACTTCCTTGGAGGACACCAGGGCTGGGACATGGAGGGACTGGGATGGACATTGGGCTGGCTGCCCTCACAGGGCGATGTGGGAAGAACAGGAGGGTGGCACTGGGCCTGACTGGTGTGCACTGGGCCTGACTGGTGTGCACTGGGTCTTACTGGTGTGCACTGGTCCCAGCTGTCCCTGCTGAAGGAACTCTCGGACGCATTTCTGCGGGATGGGCCAGGCGGGCTCCGGTGGCAGTTGGGGACATCCAGGACGAGCCAGAGCTCCGGGAAGGGCCAGGCAGGCCTGGCTGGCACCAGCCACGGTGTGAGTACCATCATCTGCCTCCCTCAGGGACGGACAGATCCCCCCAGGAACGGGAGAGGGACGGAAATGAGGCGTCAGAGGCTTCAGGGTCACCTCAGTCACCACGAGGCCCAGGGGACAGTGGCACTTGGAGCCACTGTCATCCAATTCCAACCCCGACACCTTCCAATAGCCCAGGTTGCTCCAACCCGGCCTTGGACACTTCCAGGGATCCAGGGGCAGCCACAGCTTCTCTGGGAAATCCATTCCAGCCCCTCCCCACCCTCCCAGACAGCAATTCCTTCCCAATATCCCATCTCTCCCTGCCCTCTGGCACTGGGAAGCCATTCCCTGTGTCCTGTCCTTCCATCCCTTGTCCCCAGCTCTCCTGGAGCCCCTTTAGGCCCTGCAAGGGGCTCCAAGGACTCTGTGGCTCCATTTGGAACTGGAATTTGGGGGTGGGCTGTGCCAGGAGAATCCAGAGCTTTGTTTGTCCATCTGTATCCAGCATTTCCCTTGGCTGGGAACAGTTAAACTGGAGAGAGACCTGGAAGCACAGAGGATGGAACCTGGGAAATCCATCCCAGCCCTTCCCCACCCTCCCAGCCAAAAACTCCTTCCCAACATCCCACCTAAACCTCTCCCCTTTCAGTTTTAACCCCCTGGAGAAAGTTGGGCTGGAAGAGACTCCCGGCCGTCCCGAGGATCCGGGATCTTCGGAAAAGCCAGAGGGATCCCAGGGAGGGTTGGTTTTGCCTGGAAGGAAGGGTTTGGACGTGGCCAGCGAGGAATTGTTGACTTCTCAGTCCTTTCTGTTTGAGAAAAGGCCACCAGGTTGGACAGAACACGCTGGAAGAGTGGGAAAGCAGTTGGGAATAATCCATTGGGATCCAGGTCATCAAATGTGGGAATCCTGCCAGCTCAGGTTGGTGCTGGCCACACCAACCCCCTTCTTTTGGTGTCTCAGGATCCCCCAGGATTGGATCCTTCTCCCAGTGTCCTGGGCAGCCCCGAGGAGCCAGGAGAAGCCCAGAGCCTGGAGCTGGAGCCTCTGGAGTTGCCGGTGTCTGGAGGAGTCTCCAAGGTGAGGATAAACAGCGGGACACACGGAGAGATGAAGGGTTGGGGTTTTTTAATGTGTCCCTCAATTCAGGAAGGGAAGGGGGCTGGGAAGGGGCTGGAGAAATCCTGAGGGAGCTGGAGGAGCTCAGCCTGGAGAAAAGGAGGCTCAGGGGGGACCTTCTGGCTCCCTAAAATTCTGTGGAAGGAGGTTGGAGCCAGGGGGGTCGGGCTCTGCTCCCGGGGAACAAGGGACAGGAGGAGAGGGAAGAGCCTCAAGCTGTGCCAGGGGCGGGTCAGGTTGGATATTAGGGAAAATTTCCTCATGGGAAGGGTGATGAGGCCTTGGCAGGGGCTGCCCAGGGAGGTTTGGAGTCCCCACCCTGGAGGTGCCCAAGGAAGGCCTGGCCGTGGCACTCAGTGCTCTGGGCTGGGGGAAAAGGTGGGCACTGGGCCCAGGGTGGATCCATGGGCTGGGAGGGCTTTTCCAACCTAAATGATTCTGGGATTCTTGGATTCTATGATTCTGTGAACCATGGAGAGTGGAAAGTGGTCTTTGGACTTTGAGGGTTTGACCTCAAACTGCTTATTTTCCAACCTGCAACATTTTCACAACTTGAGTTCCCTGAATCCCATTTGCCACCTTCCTAAGGGGACAACAGGACAGGACAAGAGGGAAGGGCCTCAAGCTGTGCTAGGGGAAGTTCAAATTGGGTATTAGGGAAAATTTCCTCATGATAGGGTGGTGAGGCCTTGGCAGGGGCTGCCCAGAGAGGTTTGGAGTGCCCATCCCTGGAGGTGCCCAAGGAAGGCCTGGCTGTGGCACTCAGTGCTCTGGGCTGGGGGATAAGGTGGGCATTGGGCACAGGGGGAATTCTGTGATCTCAGAGGTCTTTTTCAGCTCAAATAATTCTGGGAATTGTCTCTGCTGCCCTGGCAGGGATGGATCTGATCCTGCTGTGGGGATGGATTGAGATTGTCCAACAGAGGAGTCCATGCTGGGACTGCCAGAGCTCCAGGAGTGTCTGGACAACGCTCTCAGGAATGGGGTGGGATTGTTGGAGTGTCTTTGCAGGATGATCCTTTGGGGTCCCTTCCAACTCAGGATATCCCAGGATTCCAGAGCTTGAGCAACCAGACCAATTCCCAGAGATAATCAAATCACCTGCAACTGGAATTAAGATAATCAAGTCCTCTGCAAACGCAATTAACACCTCATTTTTATGGGAATTAGGAATTTATTAAGTCAAGGCTTCATCTCCACGCTGGGCCCGAATTCCAGGCACAGCTCCAGGAGTGCCATCAGAGGGCTGTATCCAGGTCACCTCCCAGAGCTGCAGGAGGATCTTCATGGATCTTAATCCAGGAGGATCTCCATGGATCTTAATCCAGGAGGATCTTCGTGGATTTTAATCTGTCCCTTCTGGACAGGCCTGACGAGGGATATCCCAGGAAAAAGCCCCTGGAGCTGTGGTGGGGCTTTTCTCATCCTCTTTTTAGGGCATCCAAGAAGTGTCTCCACTTTCCAAAAACCCTTCCTGGCAGGAAATGTTGTCTCTCCAACTGGAGCCCAAGAGCTTGTGGGATATTTGGGATATTTGGAACCACAGGGATGTTTGGAAGCATCTCCTGACGGGTTTATCTCCCTCCTTTCGCTATCCCAGGTCGTTCCAAACCCCATCCAACCTGACCTTGGACACTTCCAGGGAGGTGGAGACACAAGAATAGATCTTTTTAACCTTTCCACAACCCAAGAGATGGGTTAGAAACCCAGGAAAAAAAAATTCCCTGCTTTTAATTACAGATTCACGGAATAATTAAGGAGATGCCGACACGCAGAATCCGGAAATCTTATTTTAAAAGGGATTTTGGAAAGGGAAAAAGGGGTTGGGAGTTGACCAGAAAGGTGGGATGTGCCTATGGATTGATGATTTGATCCTCATGGACTGAGCTTTGAGTGACCTGCCCTCTCCACCTGCATTGTATCCATTCGTTTTCCCAACCTTTTAAGGTGGAATCTGGGATAATGCCAGGCTTGGGAGATCACTTGGCACACGCTCCAGAATTACTGATTTTCATCATTTTCCATCCAGAATTTTGGCCCAAAAAAAAGCAGGAATTCCATGTTGGTCTCCACAGGGTCCACCTGCTGGTGATTCTGAACCCGGGCACCAGTTCCTGGGAAAGTCTCCTGAATCCTTGGAGAAAACACCCGAGGAAAGACAAGAGGAGAGAGGCTCAAGAGGGACAAACTCTTCTCTCCTCGGGGTAAGGAAATTCCTGGTCAGGGACTTAAAATTCCTTTTCCATTTAAGCTGATTCTGATTTTATTGGAATTTCGTTGCGATCCAGAGTTTTGCCCCCCTTTTCCTGCTCAGGTTGGAGAAGGGATAAGGATCAGTGGCAGAGCTTGGGAAAGGGCCTCGCCGTCCCTCCTCTGCTCTGGGAATTCATGGAATTCTGCTGTCACTTGTCACCCTCTGCAGGCCTTGGCTGTGCCCCCAAAACCCCCAGGGGATGATCTACAAGGAAACCAGACCCTGGAGCTTCCCGAGCCCTTGGAGAAGAGGGAGGAACCACAACCACAGTTGGAGGCCAGCCAGGTATGTGTGTCCTGGGATTCCTGGGCAGTGTGGGGATGAGGGAGGGACTGGGAGGGACTGGGATGGACTTTGATTCCTGAGGGAGCTTCCAACAGATCCCTGGAGGACACCAGGGCTGGGACAAGAAAGGAACTGGGATGGACACTGAGGGACTGGGATGGACATTGAGTCCTAGGACTGCTTCCAAAAGATCCCTGGAGGACACCAGGGCTTGGACATGGAGGGACTGGGATGG
>NW_020885068.1:9614-10239 GCF_003945725.1 Corapipo altera | reverse complement strand
GGGACTGGGATGGACATTGAGCCCTGGGGGATCTTCCAACAGATCCCCGGAGGACACCAGGGCTTGGACATGAAGGAACTGGGATGGACATTGAGTCCAACAATCCCTGGAGGACACCAGGGCTCCGACATGGAGGGACTGTGATGAACACTGAGCCCCAAAATCCCTGGAGAACCCCTGGCTCAGCCCCAGAGCTGGGCAGGAGGCCAAGGGCCAAATTTGGCCTTTCAGGAGTTCCCAGAATATCCTGAGTTGGGAGGGACACCCAAGGGCCCCCCAAATCCAACTATGGAGTGAATGATCCACGCAGGGATCGAACCTGAACCCCCAGAGCCTTTGGCCAGTCTTTGGTGGGTTAATTCCCCACTTTTTGGGGGGATAAACCAGGAAAATCCCTTTCTGATCCGATCCCACCTGGCCACCCCATCCACATTATTATTTAGGCTAGGTTGGCTCAGTAGTTGTTGATTCCCAGCACTGGTTTAAAACTGAGTTTTTAATCCTCCAGGGATAGAGAAGAGCCTGGACAGGGAGTTTAAAACATCCCCCCTGACCAGAGAATTCCTTTTCCTTCTTGCTTTCCATGATTAATCCCCAGACCCTCAGGTTTCCCTGCACAGAGTTA
>NW_020885068.1:8057-9604 GCF_003945725.1 Corapipo altera | reverse complement strand
GTTGTTTTCCAAGCCCTGATATCCCATTTCCCTCTTTTTTCCTGCCCAAATCCTGCTCCAAGGCCGTGCACCAAACACCCTCTCAATGCTCCTGAGGGATGGAGGGAATGCTTTCCTTGGAAAAACCCAGAGCCAGGTCACCGACAGCCCTAAAAAGACCAGGAAAAAAAATCCCTGGAATGTTTCCTGGCAGCTGCCGGCACATTAAGAAGGATGTTTTTAGGAATAGCAACTCCAAGCGTGGAGAGTGAATCCTGCTCTGATTCAGGGAGTCTGGGGAACACTCGATCCCCTTCCCATCCCTTCTTCCTTTTCCTGCCTCTGCCAATTCTGCTTGGAATTCCCGGAGCTGGAACGAGGGAATGTTCCTTCCAGCAGCCACGAGAGGGCTCCCGGCGCAAACACAAACATGCCCTGGCTGTGCCAGGAGCATCCCGGGGCTTTGTTTTCCCTCCCGGATCCGGCATTTCCCTTGGCTGGGAATGGCTGAGCTGGAGAGAGACCTGGAAGCACCGGGGATGGAGCTTAAACTTCCCGATTTCTTGGAATCATGGAATGGTTTGGGTTGGAAGGGACCTTAAAGATCATCCAGTTCCAGCTCCGGGGACACCTTCCACTATCCCAGGTTGCTCCAACCTGGCCTTGGACACTTCCAGGGATCCAGGGGCAGCCACAGCTTCTCTGGGAAATCCATTCCAGCCCCTCTCCACCCTCCCAGCCAGCAATTCCTTCCCAATATCCCATCTATCCAAATATTCTCTGGCAGTGGGAAGCCATTCCCTGTGTCCTGTCCCTCCATCCCTTGTCCCAAATCCCTCTCCAGCTCTCCTGGAGCCCCTTTAGGCCCTGGAATGGACTCCAAGATTTCTGTGGAACCTTCTCTTCTCCAGGGGAACATTCCCAGCTCTCCCAGCCTGGCTCCAGAGCCAGAGGGGCTCCAGCCCTGGGAGCAGCTCCGGGGCCTCCTCTGGATTCTTTCCAGCAGCTCCACCAGCAAATCCAAGGATCCCCATTTCCTCGGGAACTTTGTAACACTGAAACAACCCCCCAAGTTTTTTAGGACACTTCCAACCCTCCCCAGCACTGCAGGATCTGTACCCCAGGGGTTGGTGTCCCAACGGATCCTTGGATATTCCTGGATCATCCCCAACAATTCCAGCCTCCCCCATCTCCCAACTGCTCCTTCCCAGACTTAATTCCTATAAATTCCCCTTCATTTCCCTCCCTTTCTCTTGTTCTTTTTCCTCTTTCTTCTTTCTTATCATAAATATTTTTCATTTTACTCCCCCTTTAATTCAAATTTTTCACTTTATTCCCACTCTAATTTTCCCTTTTCTCCCTTCTCTGTTTTCCTTCTTTTTTTATTTTCTCACTTTTCCTTCTTTTTTATTCTCTCCACTCCTTTCATTTTTTTCCTTTCTATTTTTTTTTCCTTCCTGCAGCAAATCATTCCTTTAGAAAAACAGCTTTTCTTTGGCTGAAAATAGCAGAATAAACCCAGGAACGGATCCTTGGATATTCCAGGATCACCCCCCCAACAATTCCAG
>NW_020885068.1:4457-8047 GCF_003945725.1 Corapipo altera | reverse complement strand
CCCCTTCATTTCCCTCCCTTTCTCTTGCTCTTTTTCCTCTTTCTTCTTTCTTATCACAAATATTTTTCATTTTACTCCCCCTTTAACTCCCATTTTTCGCTTTGTTCCCGCCCTAATTTTCCCTTGTTCCTTTTCTCCCTCTTCTCTTTCCCTTCTTTTTTTTTTTCCTCTCTCTGCTCCTTTTTCCTTTTTTCTTTATTCTTCTTATTTTTTTTTCCTCCCCTGCCTGCAGCAAATCACTCCCTTAGAAAAAAACAGCTTTTCTTTTGAGCACAAAACTGCTCTAAAATTGCCGAAGGAATTTGCGGGACGCAGGCGAGTCATTACCCCCCGGCAATTTTCCTGGCGACCCCCAGGAAATTGGGATTTCACGGACACGGGGCCCAGCCCGACCCTCAACGAGGTCTCGGCGACACTTTGGAGCTGTTCCCACGTCGGAGGATTGAAGGAGGAGCTGAGCTGAGGAGAAAAAAAGAGAATTTTCCAGCCGTCCTCAGGCAGAGAAACCCGAGCCGGGGCTTTCCAGCCAGCAATTCCTTCCCAATATCCCATCTATCCCTGTCCTCTGGCACTGGGAAGCCATTTCCTGTGTCCTGTCCCTCCATCCCTTGTCCCAAATCCCTCTCCAGCTCCCCTGGAGCCCTTTTAGATCCTGGAATGGACTCCAAGGTTTCCCTGGAACCTTCTCCAGGGGAACATTCCCAGCTCTCCCAGCCTGGCTCCAGAGTAGAGGGATCCAGAATTATGGAATCCCAGGATTGTCTGGGTGAGAAGGGACCTTAAAAACCTCCAGCGTCACCCCTGCCATGGGCAGGGACACCTTCCACTAGCCCAGGTTGCTCCATCCTGGCCTTGGACACTCCCAGGGATCCAGGGGCAGCCACAGCTTCTCTGGGAAATCCATTCCAACCCCTCCCCACCCTCCCAGCCAAGAATTCCTTCCAATATCCCATCTCTCCCTGCCCTCTGGCACTGGGAAGCCATTCCCTGTGTCCTGTCCCTCCACCTCTTGTCCCAAATCCCTCTCCAGCTCTCCTGGAGCCCCTTTAGGCCCTGCAAGGGGCTCCGAGGACTCTGTGGCCCCATTTGGAACTGGAATTTGGGGCTGGGCTGTGCCAGGAGCATCCAGAGCTTTGTTTTTCCTCCTGGATCCAGCATTTCTCTTGGCTTGGGATAGTTGAGCTGGAGAGAGACCTGGAAGCACAGGGGATGGAGCTCAAACTTCCTAATTTCTTGGAATCATGGAATGGTTTGGGTTGTAAGGGACCTTAAAGCCCATCCCCTTCCAAACCCAGGGACACCTCCCACTATCCCAAGTTGCTCCAATCTGCCTTTGGACACTTCCAGGGATCCAGGGGCAGCCACAACTTCTCTGGGAAATCCATTCCAGCCCCTCCCCACCCTCCCAGCCAGCAATTCCTTCCCAATATCCCATCTATCCCTGCCCTCTGGCACTGGGAAGCCATTCCCTGTGTCCTGTCCCTCCATCCCTTGTCCCAAATCCTTCTCCAGCTCTCCTGGAACCCCTTTAGGCCCTGCAATGGACTCCAAGATTTCTGTGGAGCCTTCCCTTCTCCAGGTGAACATTCCCAGCCTGATCCAGCTCCGGATGGATGGGAACATCCCCGTAGTCTCATCCCATGGGATCTCTGAGCCCCCCCGGATCAACCTGGAGATGTTTCTCTTATCCCAAAAACCCCCAAAGAACCCTGGATGGGTCTTCCCTGTTCCTCTCTTTTATTCCTCTTTCCTCTTTTTCCCACCCTCATCCTCCTTCAGGAATTTCAGTTTTCCTCGGATCGATCCCAATTCCCTTTTCCCCCCCTTTATGTGTTTGGAATAGATTTGTTTTATTTATATTATTATTATTTATATTATTCCTCTGTATTTCTGTCCGTGAGTCACAAACTTTGTGGAATTGTCCTCTGGTCAGTTTTAAAATCCAGGAAAAATATTATTTTAAATAAACTTGTCTTAATGTCTTCTTATAAATTAATATTAATATCGATTTAATGTTATTTTTAATATCAGTAATAAATATACTTTCTTTTTATTTTTATCATTTTCATATATTATTATTTTATATATTATATTATTAATATATTAATGTATATTTATATATTTATTATTATTTTATACATTTCATACCCTGTTCATATTAATTAATACTGTTTAATATTAGTAATAAATATCCTTTCTATAGATAAATTTTTCTATATTTACTTCTCTTTAGAGAATGGATAAATTCAACTACATCAACAGACATAAATAAAAATGTAAATTAAATAAATTGGTTCTGATGTTAATGGTGTTCATATTAATTATTATTTATATCAATATAATGTTAATATTGTTGAATATTAGTAAGAAATATCCTTTCATATTATTTTTATTATTAATATATGTTATTACTTTATATATTATATATATTAAGATATATTATTATTTTAGAGATTTCATATCCTGTTCATATTAATTAATATTAATATCAATTTAATAATGTTAATATTGTTTAATATTAGTAACAAATATTCTTTTTGTAGATAAATTTTTCTATATTTATTTCTCTTTAGAGAACGGATAAATTTAAATACATAAATAGACATAAATAAAATATTGATTTAAACCAATTTAAAGAAATTGGTTCTAATGATAATGGTGTTCATATTAATAATAATAATATCAATTTAATATATAATATTGTTTAATATTAGTAATAAATATTTCTATTTAGAGAACGAAGAAATTTAATACACAAACACAAATAAATAAAATATTAATTTAATTAATTTAAATAAATCGGTTCTAATATTAATGGTGTTCATATTAATTAATATCGATATCGATTGAATGTTAATATTGTTTAATTACACACAGAGAAAAATCTAATAATTACTTAGTAACTATTAATAATAATTATTAGATAATTCATTTAAACAATGCTAATATTAAATAATTTTGATGTCAATTAATATAATTTAATATTTTACTATTTAATATTAATTAATATTCTTATTTAAACATTAATTAACATTTTAATATTATTTAAATATTAATTACTATTTTAATATTATTTAATATTTTCCTCTTCTCACAGGAAAACTGGGATTCAGGGAACGGCTCCGCATTCCCGAGGCGCATCCGGACCAGGAGATCTCCCGAGGAACACACGGAAAAAATCCCATTTCCCAATCCTGTGGAAAATCCAGGAGGAACCAACGCCCCTTTCCCGGCGGCTCCGTCCCTGATCCATCCTCCCGGAGCTCCGGGAGCTCGGAAATTCCCAACGGGATCCACGGTGAGAGTCAGGATGAACCGGAAATGTGGGAGTGTGAAAATTAGGGATAAATATTCCCAAATAAAACCCCGGAAATCCATCTTTTTTTTTTTTTTACGGCAGATCCCTCGGGATCTTCTCCTCGGAAAAGCAAAGTTGATCCAGGAAGGAATAAAAAAAATCCAGGGATAATAACTGGGAGGGCATTTTGTACCCTGAGATATTTGGAGTCGGAATCAGGAAATTTGGGGTCGGAATCAGGAAATTTGGAGTCGGAATCAGGAAATTTGGGGTCGGAATCAGGAAATTTGGG
>NW_020885068.1:0-4447 GCF_003945725.1 Corapipo altera | reverse complement strand
TTGGAGTCGGAATCAGGAAATTTGGGGTCGGAATCAGGAAATTTGGGAGTTGATAAACTTTTCCTAAATATTCCCTGGAACGCCCGGACGGTCCCGTCGGACTTTAACGCGACATTCCAGGAAGGAAAAAGGGCAAGGAGTTGATTTTTATGGAATTGAAGAGGGAAATACCTGTTTATATGGATATAAATATGGATACAGGTGTTGATATTTAAGGGAAGATAAGGAAGGGTTAAGGAGGGAAAATTGGGAATGATTTTCCTTGGAATGAGTCTGTTGGAGTGATCCTCAGCCTGCATTCCCGGCAGGAATGGCAGCGCTGAGCTGGGATATGTGGGAGCACGGAGGCTGCTCCATATCCAGCCAGGAGCCCTTCCATGGGATTCTGGTGATCCCTGGAAACTCTTTCCATGGGAATCTGCTGATCCCTGGTCTGGTGATCCCTGGGAACCGCTTCCATGGGATTCTGGTGATCCTCGGGAAACCTTTCCATGAAGTTCTGGTGATCCCTGGGAACTCCTTCAGTGGGATTGAGGTGATCCTTGGGAACCCCTTCCATGGGATTCTGGTGATCCTTGGGAACCTCTTCCATGAGGTTCTGCTGATCCCTGGTCTGGTGATCCCTGGGAATTCCTCAATGGGATTCTGGTGATCCCTGGTCTGGTGATCCCTGGTAACCCCTTCCATGGGATTCAGGTGATCCTTGGGAACCCCTTCCATGGGATTCTGCTGATCCTTTGGAACCCTTTCCATGGGGTTCTGGTGATCCCTGGGAACCCTTTCCATTGGGTCCTGCTGATCCCTGGGAGCCCCTTCCATGGGATTCAGATGCTCCTTGGGAACCCTCTCCATGAAGTTCTACTGATCCTTGGGAACTCTTTCCATGGGCTCCTGCCGATCCCTGGGAACCCCTTCCATGGGGTTCTGCTGATCCCTGGTCTGGTGATCCCTGGGAACTCTTTCCATGGGGTTCTGGTGATCCCTGGGAACCCTTTCCATGGGGTCCTTTTGATCCCTGGTAACCCCTTCCATGGGATTCGGGTGATCCTTGGGAACCCTTTCCATGGGATTCTGGTGATCCCAGGGAACACTCCTCATCCCTGGAGATTCCATGGGATTCAGGTGATCCTTGGGAACCCTATCCATGGGATTCTGGTGATCCCAGGGAACACTCCTCATCCATGTAGATCCCATGGGATTCTGGTGATCCCAGGGAACACTCCTCATCCCTGGAGATTCCATGGGATTCTGGTGATCCCTGGTCTGGTGATCCCTGGGAACCCTTTCCATGGGGTTCTGATAATCCCTAGGAACCCTTTCCATGGGATTCAGGTGCTCCTTGGGAATCCTTTCCATGGAATTCAGCTGCTCCTTGGGAACCCTTTCCATGGGATTCAAGTGATCCCTGGGAACCCTTTCCACGGGTTCCTGCCGATCCCAGGGAACACTCCTCCTCCCTGGATATTCCAGCAGCCTCCCCACCTGCTTCCCAACCCTTCCCTCCTCCCAGGAGTCTTTCCCACCTTTCCCTCTTGTAGTGGTTTGAACCTTGTTTTCCCCCAGAGGCTGAAAAGTGGTAACCCCCAGGGGTGGAAACCCCTGGAAGTTTTGGAGTTCTGTCCAATGAGCGCTCCTGCAGAAATGTAAACATATCACAAGCACCGGAAGAGAAGGTGTGGTAGTTTGGTTGTGGAAGAAGTAGCCATGCTGTAGAGCCACGAGGAAAGGGGCCCGGAGCCCCTCGGGGCCTCTGGCCCCCCCCCCAGCCCCAACTGGGGGCTACAGAGACAGAGCAGAAGCGGCGGCAGTGTCCAGAGACTCTGGATAAGAGCCAGGACAGATAAGAACTGAACCGGAGGAAGCAGCAGAAGAGAGAGAGCCCGCAGCAGAACTTCAGAGTTCTGGGGGTAGGAACTGTACCAAACCCCCCAAACTCCTTGAGACCTCCTGGAAGGAGGAAGATGATGGACTCTTGCTTGAAAGAACCTTGGAGTGCTACAGCACTTGCAGAGAGGAGCTGAGAAGCTCAAAGGCGTCCTGGGAAGCTGGACCGGGACGGAGAAGGAATGCGGGGGGGTTGACCTTGGCCCCCCTCGCTGCTGCTGCTAAGCTAGCAGCCTTGAGACAGAGCACAGAGCTCTGCAAAGGGGAATTTGAATCCCCTGAGGAAAGGGACTGCCACGAAGACCCCTGAGCTTCGTGGTATGACGTGGTGACGCGAGCTTGTCCCTGCTACGCAGTCCACGGAAGAGAAAGACCCTCGTTTTGGAGACGACGGGCCAAGGGGACTGGAGACCCCCTTGTGTGTATTGAACAGAGATCCAGCTACAACAATCCAGTTACTGCTGCATGCATGAGATGAGGAGAACCTGCTGCCTTAGAAGAAGCTGCCACCCTGAGAGACTGGAAAGGATCTGTCCTTCTTTCCCTCCTGGACTTTTATTTGGAGGGGAGAGGAGATCTGATCCATTGTAAATACTATATGTCATGGTAGAGATAGTTGTGATCGTGTGTATAATGTGTTATAGTATTTATTTGTACAGTCATTGTAATATATATTCCCTTTCCCCCACTTTGAGTCTGGTTGTGTTTTGTCTGGAAAAACCCATCTCGCATTAGGTTGAGATGTGGGAGGGGGGATGGAGCTAGGGAATTGGATTTTGGGGCTATCTCAAACCATGACACCTCTCCTCTTTCCCATTCCAGGCGTATCCAGGCCCTCCCCATCCCAGGAAAATGAAGGTACAGCTCCCAGTCCATCCTCCTCTTCCCCGGGAGGAGGCGGCTGATCCCGAATCCCGGCACATCCCATCCATCCCGGCACATCCCAGGTTTTTTTTTTCCTTGCAGGAGGAGGGAACTCTCCCGGCGGATCCCCCTTCCCAGGGAAAAAAGGTCGGTGCTTTAATTACAATTTTAATGGGAAATAGGGATGGATGGAAATGGAAATATGGGAGAAATGGGAATAGAGGATACGGAGAAATGTTGGATAAATAGGAATTTAAAGGAATATGGGAGAAATAGACCTTTATATAAATAACTGGTAAATATAAATATAATATAAATAATATAATATAAATACAATGTGATATAAATAATATAATAGAAATATAATAGAAATATAATATGATAAATAATATAATAGAAATATATTATGATATAAATAATATAATAAAAATATAATATAAATACAATATGACATAAATAATATTATATAAATATAATATAAATAAATATAATACACAATATATAATAATAAATATAAATATATAATATATATAATATAAAAATATAATATATAGAAGAATAGGATAAATATGAATTTATATATATACAGTAAATATAAATGTATAAAATAAATATATAATAAATATTGATATAGGATAATTGTAAATTTGTACAAATATATAATAAATATAAATACAGAATAAATATAAATATCGAATAACTAGAAATATATACAAATATATAATGAATATAAATATATAATAAATATAATTATAGGAAAAATAGACATTTATAGAAATATAGGATAAATAGAAATATATAATAAATATAGGATAAATAGAAATTTATGAATGTAGGATAAATAAGAATTTATATAAATATGCAGTAAATATAAATATATACTATTAAATATATAATAACTATTAATATAGGATATATATGAATTTGTACAAATATATAATAAATATAATTATAGGATAAATAGAAATTTATACAAATATATGATAAATAGAAATATATTTAATAAATAGAAATATAGGATAAATATAAATTTATATAAATATAGAGTAAGTATTAATACAGGATAAATATAAATATATAATAAATAAAAATATTAGATAAATATAAATTTATACAAATATACAATAGAAATATATTTAATAAATAGAAATATAGGATAAATAGAAATGCATATAAATATATGGTAAATATAAATATATAATAAATATAAATATAAAGTAAATATAAATTTATATACATATCTGATAGATAGAAATATATAATCAATATAAATATAGGATAAATAGATATTTATATCAATATAAATTTGCAATTGATGGAATGATTCCCTGTTGTTTTCCAGGGAGAAACAGGAGCTCCCGGAATCCGTGGAGACAAAGGAGAAAAGGTAGGGATAGATGGTGGTTTTCCCGGAATTCCCTGTGCTCAGAAGGTCTGGAAAGGGAGAAGCAGCTGGAACATCCCGATGGAAACTGGGATTGCCACATTCCCAATTTTATTCCCAAACCTCTTCCCTCCTTCCGGCAGTCGCTGCCATACTCGGGAATAATCCACAATCTTGGAGGTGAATTCCAACCTGAACGCTGGAATGATCCTCTTCCACTACTCTAAAAATCCAAGGGGGTTTTTCCTGATTTTCTGCTGGATTGGGAAAAACGAGGAAATGCAGGGATGGAAAAAAGGCCTCAAAGAGCCCAAT
>NW_020885067.1:365093-368988 GCF_003945725.1 Corapipo altera | reverse complement strand
AGGGAAGGGAAGGGAAGGGAAGGGACGGCCACGGAGATGCTCCAAAGGCTGGAGCCCCTCTGCTCTGGAGCCAGGCTGGCAGAGCTGGGAATGTTCCCCTGGAGTAGAGAAGGCTCCAGGGAGATCTTGGAACCCCTTCCAGGACCTAAAGGGGCTCCAGGAGAGCTGGAGAAGGACTGGGGACAAGGGATGGAAGGACAGGACACAGGGAATGGCTTCCCACTGCCAGAGGGCAGGTTAGATGTGATATTGGGAAGGAATTCTTGGCTGGGAGGGTGGGGAGGGGCTGGAATCAGTTTCCCAGAGGATGCCCCATCCCTGGAAGTGTCCAAGGCCAGGTTGGACGGGGCTTGGAGCAGCCTGGGATAGTGAGAGGTGTCCCTTCCTGGGGCAGGGGTGGGACTGGATGGGATTTGAGGTCCCTTCAACCCAAACCATTCCGGGATTCCATGAGGAGTCCTGGAGGTTCCTTCCTGAGGTCCCTGCTGGGGACACGTGTGGAACTGCCCCCCAGGGAGGAGAAGGGGGTGTCAGAAGAACATCCCAGAACCCCTCAACCTGCAGTCCTGGCAGTGACTCCATCTCCAGTGTCACGGGATCACTGAGATTGGAAAAGCCCTCCCAGCCCATGGATCCCCCTATTCCCAATCCCTACCTTGTCCCCCATCCCAGAGCACTGAGTGCCATGTCCAAGCCTTCCTTCCAGGGGTAGGGACTCCAAACCCCCTGGGCAGCCCCTTCCCATGCTTTACAGCCCTTTCCAGGCAGGAATTTCCCCAATATCCAACCTGACCCTCCCCTGGCTCAGCCTGAGGCCGTTCCCTCTCCTCCTGTCCCTTGTTCCCTGGGAGCAGAGCCCGAAACCCCCCGGCCCCCCCTCCTGTCAGGGAATTCCGGAGGGAGAAGGTTCCTCCTGATCCTCCTTTTCTCAGGCTGAGCCCCCCAGCTCCCTCAGGGCTTCTCCAGCCCCTTCCCAGCTCCCTTCCAGGCCCTGGAGACGCTTCCATTGGCCTCTGGAAGCTGAGGGTGGGACTTCACCTCCCAGCTGTGGGACTTCCTCTTCCAGCTGTGGGACATCCCCCTGGGATGGCACTAAAGCCCCGGGAGCACCAGGGGGGAAACCTGAGCCAGGATCCGCCCCATCCCGACCCCCAGCTGGGAAATCCGGGCTCAGTTCCAAGGAGGGAATTTCTGACCATGCCTGGAGCTACCAGAGCCCAGGACCCTTCCCTGGGACCCTCTGCCTCCCTCCTCTCCAGCACATTCCCACGTTGGCCACTTGGCACATGGATGTGGCCAACAACAGACACCTTGTGCTCCCTGCAGAGCAACCAGAGTCCCCCCGGGGCTGCAGGGTGGGGACAACCCCTAGCCGAGGGCTCATCCCTCTATCCCAGGCTCTGCTGGGATAACAAATCCCTCCTGCAGCCAATGGGACATTCCCAGCTCATCCCTCGGCAGGACTGGGCTGGGACAGCAGGTCCCACCCAGATCCCGGCGGGATTGGAGTGGGAGAGCAGGGGAGGGGGGAGGCCCAGGAGGAGGGGGAGAGCTCACCCAAATCTGGGGGTCAGAGGGGGTTCCCAGCGCAGACTGGCGAGAGTAGGAAGTGGGTTGGGGTTGGGAACAGTTCTGGATCTCTGCCTGTCTGGGTCACTGCTCAGGAGGTTCAGTCCATCCTTCAAGAGCGTCCTCAGAATCTCCTGAGCCACCATGAGGCTCAAACTCACAGCTCCAACCTTGGCCATCAACCTCCGGAGTCACCTCCCTCCTGCTGCACTCCAGGGACCCCCAGGGCCCCTCTGTCCTCCCCCAAACCCCCTGAGCCCCCAAGGGAGCCAGCAGCATCACCCCCCCCCCCCCCCCCCAGCAGGACCCCAAGGTTGGGAACAAGCCACGGGGGAGCTCCCGGGGACAGGAATGTCCCCCAGGGCTGTCCCACCCCCCCCAAGGTGCCCCAGGGGGGAGGGTTGCAGGTTGTTTGGGGTCCCTGGGGGTGGTTCTCACTCCTGTTCCACTCCAGCCATAGCAGAGGGGGGTTAAAAATCAATTCACATCCAAACAAACTGCCCGAGCTGCTCCTTCCCTGCATCCCTCGGCCAGCTGGGAGGAACTCAGGGACAACTCAGAGCCAAGGACATTCCGGGAAAGAATTCCATGTTGTTGGTCGAGTCTTGGGAGCTGCTGGACCTGCAACGCCAGAGACCACCAGGAACGGGTCCCTGAGATCCTGCTGAGCCTGGCACGGACAGGGATGGGGACTCCTGCCCTTGAGCTGGGGACAGACTGACTCTGGCATAGCCAGGACACCCCTCAGCTGGGGACAGACCCCTCGGGGGTGTCCTGAGAGCCCCCTCTCACCCCACAGTGTCCCCCCTGTTCCCAGGCAGCCAAGGGGGTCTCCCGTGGCACTTCTGGGTTCCTGGGGCATGGAGGGAGGGTTGCAGGAGCTCTGGGACACGCAGACCCTGCTCCATGGGGATGTAAACAGCTCCCTGCCCTCCCAGAATTCCTGGTGTTTTAATGAGGAACTCAGTTTTTCCCCTTCCCTTTTGCCTGCTCAGACCTCCCTGACCCCAAAAGCCGTTCCCAGTGCTTTTCAGAGGTGCCCTTTCCAGGAGCAGAGCTGCTCCTCAAGGACTGGGCAGCTCCTGGGCCTCACTTGGGGTTTGTTTGGCTGAATTTGGGCCAATAACAAACGTCCTGATGGGGTTTCCTTTAATAGAAGAGCTCCAGCCCTTCCATGGGGACAGAGTTGTTTTCCAGGAAGCCTCAAAGCCACTGGATACTCTGGGAATGGAAACCTTTTCTCCTCGAACCAAACCTGGTGTGAGAAGCCGGGATTTTTCCCTCCTACCCGCTGGATTCCCAGCCCTGCTCCTGCAGTGGGTGTTCCCAAGGTGAGACCTTTTCCCCGGTCTCCTCCTCCCCAGCAGAGGCTGTGAAGGGCAGTGAACTCCAGGGATTCACACCCTGGACACCTCCAGGCTGGATTTCTGCCTGACACACATTTTGGGCAGCCCATAATGAGCATTCCATGGGTTTTTAAGAACAGGAGACCTGCCATTCAGCTCCAGTGAGCCTGAAATCCCATCCTAAAACCCCACCCTTAAATCCCATCCCCATCCTCTGTGTCACCAGGGATAGATGCTCAGGGAGCAGATCTTCCTGGGAATTCCTCTGGGAGCTCCAGGAGTCTCCTGGGAATACATGGAAGCACCTGCAGGCCCTTGGTGGTGCAGGGATCCCATAGATCCCACCCAGTAGCCCCTGGGACAACGCAGACACCCCCCCAGGGGCACTTGATGTGGGAGGAGCCCCTGCCTGGAAAACCAGAGCTGGTTTTGCTGGTTATTCCCTTAAATGTTTTATGGAAAACAGGAGCAGTGGCTCCTCAGGCTCTGGCATCCCAGGACATGGGGAGGGGGAGCTGGATGTGCCAGGGGTCACTGACTCTGGATCCTGGAAATGGGGGGGTTTCCCTGGCAGGGAAGGGGCTCTCGGGGCTGTGCCAGGGCTGGTTCCCATGCTGGGGTGCCTGAGGGATGCCGTGGTGAAGGACTCCTGGGAGCCCTCGGGATAATCCAGGTGTGAATCCCGATCCAGCTCTGGTGTCTCAGCCCTGGGATCTGCTGGCACCTCTGCATGGATCCGCTGGATCATGGAATCACTGGGGTTGGAAAAGCCTTCTGAGTTTGGGTCCAACCCTCCCCTGGCCCTGCCAAGGCCACCATGGAGAAAATGTCCCCAAGTGCCACATCCACGTGGCTTCTGAGCACCTCCAGGGGGGGAGGCTCCAAACCCCCTGGGCAGCCCCTTCCCATGCTTTACAGCCCTTTCCAGGCAGGAATTTCCCCAGTATCCAACCTGACCCTCCCTGGCTCAGCCTGAGGCC
>NW_020885067.1:363316-365083 GCF_003945725.1 Corapipo altera | reverse complement strand
CCGGCTCCCCTCTCCTGTCAGGGAATTCTGGAGGGAGAAGGTTCCTCCTGATCCTCCTTTTCTCCAGCCCCTTCCCAGCTCCCTCAGTTCTCCTGCTGCTCCAGCCCCTTTCCCAGCCCCGTCCCCTTCCCTGGACACACTCCAGGCCCCCAGTGTCTCGTGAGGGGCCCAGAAGTGCCCCTGGGGTGGAGGTGTGACCCCAGCAGTGCCCAGCACCGGGGGTGAAGTCCCAGCACTTCCAGGAGAGTGGGAAGAGCTGCTCCCAAGGCTCCAGAGCTGGGAGAGGCCAAGATTTCCCACTTTTCCCATCTCCCCTCTGTGGCCAAGGCAGAAGCCAGAACAGCATTTCCTGGTAATCCCCAAAACTGTGTCACCCCCTTGCCCCCACCTTAAATCAGGCCAAACACACCCCACCAGGGGCTGGGATGGAATTCCCAGAGAAGCCATGGCTGCCCCAAACCTAGAAGTGTCCAAGGCCAGGCTGGAGCAGCCTGGAATGGTGGGAGGTGTCCCTGCCCATGGCAGGGTGGGACTCGGTGGGCTTTGAGGTCCCTCCAAGCCAAACCATTCCAGGATTCCATGATCTGAGCACTTCTGCAACTCTGGGAGCTCCCTGGAGGCTGCTGGACATATCCAAAGGGTTTGGAATGTAACCTTTCTGTTTTCATTTCACTCCTGAAGAAATCTTAGGAGGTGCAGACACACCCCGTAAGAAGGGAATATTCAACCTGGAAATCATCATTCCTGAGAGGTAAACGGGCAGTAGCATCTAGCTTGGATTAATTGGGATGAAATCCTCCCCTGGGAGGGTGGGGAGGGGCTGGGATGGAATTCCCAAAGGCTGCCCCATCCCTGGAAGTGTCCAAGGCCAGGCTGGACAAACTTGGAGCAACCTGGGCTAGTGGGAGGTGTCCCTGCCCATGACAGGGCTGGGACTGGATGGGGTTTAAAGTCCCTCCCAACCCAAACCAGCCTGGAATTCTCTGACAGAGATATTTAGGATTTTCCACAGCCAAGCATTCCCACAGTTACCAACTGTGAGGGGCTGGGACGGAATTCCCAGAGGCTACCCCATCCCTGGAAGTGCCCAAGGCCAGGCTGGACAAACCTGGAGTAACCTGGCCGAGCGGGAGGTGCCGGTGCCCGAGGCAGGGCCGGGATTCAAGGAGCGGCCGCGGCCCCGTCCCCTCCCCCCGCCCTCCCCTCACGCCGCCATTTCGGGGCCTGTCAATCAACGCTCAGGCCCCTCCCCTCGATCCCGCCCCGTGCTCTCCATTGGGCGGCGCTGGGCGGGCTCAGCCAATGGCGCGCGGGGAGGCGGCGGGGTCGGGGCAAGATGGAGGAGTACGCGAGGGAGCCCTGGTGAGGAGCGGGGGGGGGGAGCGGAGCGGGCCCGGGATCGGGCCTGGGCCCGGGATCGGGATCACGAGCGAGCTCGGGAGTGGGATCGGGTCCGGGAAGGGGCGGGAGCCGCTCGCTGTGCTGGGGGCGGGTGTGACCTTGGCGGGGCCCCCTGAGGGAGGCGGCGGCGGCCGCGGGTCCCGGGCAGGTCTGAGCCCGCCTGTGCCGAGCCCCGCGGAGCCGCCGGAGCTCCCGGGAAAACCGGAGGGACCCGCGGCCCGAGCGGCTCAGGGGCCTGTGGGGGCCGCGGCGGGCGGTGCTTTGGGCCCTGCGCCCTGCCCCGGCCCCGCCCCCGGCCTGCCCGCGGCCGCCCCTCGTGCTCAGCCCTTTCATCCACAGCCCCCTCAGCACCGCCCGTCGTGCTCA
>NW_020885067.1:349245-363306 GCF_003945725.1 Corapipo altera | reverse complement strand
CCCTCAGCACCGCCCGTCGTGCTCAGTGCCCTCCTCATCCTCAGCCCCTTCATCCTCAGCCCCCCTCAGCCTCCTCTAAGTCTTCTTTCGTCCTCGTCCCACTCATCCTCAGTCCCCCCAACCTCGTCCTCATTGCCCCCCTCAGCCTCAGACCCCCCATCCTCAGCACTGCTTCATCCTCAGCCTCCCCTCATCCACAGACCCCCCCTCAGCCTCCCTTCATCCCCCAGCCGCTCCCAGCCCCCCTGAGCCCCCCAGCCCTCCCTGGCAGTTCGGTGCTGTCCCTGTGGACTTCCACAGCCACGTCAGTGGCAGCTCAGAGGTTTTATTTGCAGCAATAAAAGGTTTAAATGCAAACTTGGGCTCAGGGTTACAGAGTCCTGAGCAACTTTGTCAGCATGGGAAGGGACCTGGGACAAGGGGTGGAGGGATAGGACAAGGGGAATGGCTTCCCACTACCAGAGGGAGGGTTAGATGGGATATTGGGAAGGAATCCTTCCCTGAGAGGGGCTGGGATGGAATTCCCGGGGAAGCTGTGGCTGTCCCATGCCTGGAAGTGTCCAAGGCCAGGTCGGAGCAGCCTGGGATGGTGGGAGATGTCCCTGCCCATGGCAGGGGGTGGCACTGGATGGGATTTAAGGTCCCTTCCCACCCAAACCATCCTGGAATTCCATGGTTGCGCTCAGCTCTGCAATCAGAGACCCGGGGCTGTTCCTGAGGCTTTTCCCAAACTTTGCCAGTCACTCTGTTACCATGTGTTAACTTTCTCCATGAGAGTCAACCTCGGCCTTTCCACAGCACAAATTCTGGGACATGAGCAGAATAAATTGTGTTTACTGATAGTTTGCCGTGGGCTCCAGCTAATCCCAGAATCCCGAGGTTGAAAAAGCCCTCCCAGCCCATCGAGTCCGAGTGTGCCTGATCCCAGCCCAGAGCACTGAGTGCTACATCCTTGGACACCTCCAGGGAGGGGGACTCCAAACTTCCCTGGGCAGCCCCTTCCAGTACCTGACCACTTTTTCCATGAGGAAATTCCTCCTGATGTCCATCCTGAGCTTCCCCTGACATGGGCTGAGGCTTCTCCCTTACCCTGCTGCTGTGTGGGGCTGTTGAGGTCCGCTGTGTCCTGTCCCTTTATCCAACCCCAGCAGCTGCTCTGCTTGGGCTCAGGCTGCTTCCCTGGGGAGAAAAGGCCCCTTTGTTTATCTAGACTCCGATCCCAGTGGTTTTCCAGCTCTTTGGAGAGCTGCAGGATTCCCTGGGGCTTGGAGGGTAAGTGGAGTCCTGGCCTCTGCCCTGCTGTCTCTGAGGAATCCCTGGTGCTGTGAGGAGCAGGAACATGACCTCATCCCCCACATCCCTTCCCTGCAGAGTCAGGGGAACAATTCCCTGTAACATTAGGCTTGGAGAGAAGTGGTAAATTAATAATGGAATAATCTCTTTTCCTCTCCTCTGCTCCTTCAGCAGGTCAGGCAGTGCTCAGGCTGGGCAGGGCTGTGGGTCAGCCCTGAGGGAGGGGGGCTGTGCTGGCATTGAAGAGGGGCTCTCTCCTTTAAAAGCTGCTCAGAAAGGCTTGGGGAGGAGTTTAAGATGAAAATGAAGAACCCAAAAGGCAACAGCTGATAAGGTTAAAGAGGGAAGGAGTGGAGAGGAGCCTTCCATGATTGGGGGCTCATTAATGAGGCCGTGATTTGGTTAATTGGAATCCCCTGACTTTGTGGGTAAGGGAAGCCCACTCCACATAATCCATTTAGATTTCCAAAAGGCCTTTTAAGGAGATCACTGAGTTAAGGAAGGGGGAGAGTTGGAGTGAGATGTTTTATTCATAACAGAGGAGATCAAAACCTGCACTGGGAGACCTGAGAACAAAACAGCAGAAAATCCCTGGGTAGGAACACTTGAGTTGCTTTTCATCTTGGCATCTCTGACAGCAGTGTGCCTGGAACCTTTTCATGGGCATTAAGAGCAGGAAGGAGAGGAAGGAAAATAAACTGAGTTATTGAATTCAGTCAGGGATGGAGGGGGTTGTGAGGAGGTGAGATGGGATGAGAGCAGGGCACAGAAACAGAACGGGAGGAAGGATAAAATCCATAGGGTGGGGATGGGATCTGGATGGGGATGGCACTGGGGACAAGCCAGGGTGCCCAAGCCAAGTGTCCCCTGTGCCCACAGGAGTGCCATGGGTCAGGGGTGCAGGGAGGGAGAGATCCCAAAGTAGGTCATGGGCAGGAGGAGGGACTGCAAATCAGAGGGTGTTTGCAGGGAAAAAACACCCTGGGACAAAGTCTGCAGGACAGGGGGCTGGGACAGAGGAGAGGTTTGTCACTGCTCAGCCCTTCCTCGGCCTCAGCCCCTCCTCATCCACAGCCTTCCCTCATCCAGGGACTCCCCTCATCCTCAGTTCCCCCCCATCCTCAGCCCCCTCCTCATCCTCACCCCCTCCTCGCTGGGTGCTCTGGAGGAGGGTTGGGGTCCGTGTCCCCACAGGCAGGAGCTGTGGGGATCCTCAGGGACACCCCCATTCCCAGAGAAACCAGAAATCCCTCATCCTGCCGTGGGGGTCACCTTTGGGACCCTGACTGGTGTTGGAGCTGAGTTTTCCTGCATTTCCTGACTCTTGGCAGTGCAGGAGTTTAACCCCTGGTGCTGGGCTGGAACATTTGGCTGCAGGATGAAAAAGACCCCAAGGAGTTTGTTATTTTGTGCTCTGGGATCACCCAGGGACAACAGGGGTTATTGGCAGCTTAGGCCTGGCGTAGTGTAGGAGCTGGGTTTAGTGTCACAAGGCTCCAGTGCTGGGCAGAGGTTCTGAGCCCCAAACTGAGACTCACCTGCCAGGGCTGACAGTATTCCCAGCAAGAAGGGGCTCCTGCGCAGGATTCTGGAGCAGGAGTTGTGGCTGCTGCTCCTCTGGGAGCTGTGTTTGGTGGGAATGGACTTCAAGGATCCAGGATGCACCAGGAAAAAACGTCCCAATCTAACAAAGCTGGCTTGGAAGTCTCAGTTAAATAAGCAGAACTGATGAGAAGCGTGAGGGATTCAGGAAAAGGGCTTTGGAATCTCAGGGAATTTGGCCCTTCAGTTTTCCATAGAACAGGACAAGAGTGGGATCAGGGAATGTGATGGACGTAGGGCAGAGCTGGAATTCTGCACTTTTCCATGATGGAAATATGTCTCTGTCTTGTGTGGGCAGTGCAGAAAAGTTCAGGAGTGTGGGAAATTCTGGATATTGGATCCTTCCTGCTCCAGGGACGTTGGGAGGGGGGATGAAATGGCAAAGTTGGGTTGGTTTGCTGCAGTATTCCCTGGGTTTTGTTGGATGTGGGGCGGTGTTTGCTGCAGTATTCCCTGGGTTTTATTGGATGTGGGGCAGTGTTTGCTGCAGTATTCCCTAGGTTCTGTTGGAATTGGGGCAGATCTCCACCCCAGTCCCGGCAGGGCCCGGGTGCTGCCCTGTCCCAGCCCTTTCCCAGGCTGGCATTCCCCATTCCCAGACTGACATTCCCCATTCCCACCCCATTGTTCCCGCAGTCCCTGGAGGATCGTGGATGACTGCGGAGGGGCCTTCACCATGGGGGCCATCGGAGGGGGGATCTTCCAGGCCATCAAGGGCTTCCGGAATTCCCCGGTGGTGAGTGAAGTCCTGCCCTTCCTGGGGAATGTGGGAGCCAAGGGGAAGGAGGAACATCAGGGGATGGGGCTGATCCATGACCGTAATCCAGGCCAGGAGGGGCTGTCCCGGCTCGGGGTCCCATCTCCTGGCTCAGAGCTCTGCCTCCCCTGGAGAATTCCTTAGTTACCCTTATTCAGTCAGGACCAGTTTTGGTACCATTTTAACTTGTTTTATTTAATCCTTACCATTTTATCACCATCTTATTACCATTTTTTATTTAATCCATACCATTTTATTAACACTTTTTATTTAATCATTACCATTATATTACCATTTTTATTTAATCCATACCATTTTATTACCACTTTTTATTTAATCCTTACCATTTTATCACCATTTTTATTTACTCCTTACCATTATGTTACCATTTTTATTTAATCATTACAATTTTATCACCATTTTATTACCATTTTTTTATTTAATCATTACCATTTTAGTAGCTTTTTTTTTAATCCTTACCAATTTTTTACCATTTTTATTTAATCATTACCATTTGATTACCATTTTTTATTTAATCCTTACCATTTTTGTTCCCATTTCATTACCAATCCTTTAAATCCCATGGAAATGGGGGGAAATGTGTCTCTGTAACTCTGGCACATTTGGTGCTGGGCTCTGCAAGGTTCAGCTCCAGGTTTAAAGCTCAGGAACAAGGACTGAATATCCCAACTGAACGCCTGAGTTTGGGACAGGTGGTTGGATTGCTGGGAAAACGGGAATGGGGAACAAAACCAAAGACATGGATAAAAAACCAATGAAAGAGGTGGAAAAACAAGAGCCAAAAATGTGGTTTAATGTGGTTTTACTGCCCCTTCTGGTCCCCACCTGGGCTCCGGATCCTCCCCAGAGCCTGGAATCACTGCCTGTGCCTGCTGGGAACGTGGGATTGCACAGATAACTGGGAATGGGTTGGGATCTCCCGGGTTTACTGGGGCGTTTCTCTCTCGCAGGGCGTGAGCCACCGGCTGAGGGGCAGCCTGACCGCCGTCAGGACCAGGGCGCCGCAGCTCGGGGGTAATTAGTGAAGGGGTTAATTGGCAGTGCACTGAAATACCTGAGTTCGGGAATTGGAGTTAGTAAATTAAATTAATGAATGAGTTAATTGACATTGCATTGAAATTCCTGAGTTCGGGAATTGGAGTTAGTAAATTAAATTAATGAATGAGTTAATTGACATTGCATTGAAATTCCTGAGTTCAGGAATTGGAGTTAGTAAATTAAATTAATGAATGAGTTAATTGACATTGCATTGAAATTCCTGAGTTCGGGAATTGGAGTTAGTAAATTAAATTTATCTAATGAGTTAATGTAAATTGCATTTAAATAACCAAGCCTGGAAATTTGATTTATTACATTAAATTAATTTAATTCATCATTAATTAACATAATTAATTAGTAATTATTATTTAATAATATTTAGTAGCTAATATTACTATTTAATATAATTCATTTAATTAATTCCCTAGTTTCCCAGGGAATTAAATTAATTTAATGAATTGATTTAAATATTTAAATAACCAAGTTTGGGAATTTTATTTATTTAATTATTTTTTATTTAATTAAATTACTTAATTTATTTAATTAATTTATGTGATTTGTTATTAATTAATATATAATCAATAAATAATACTTAATAGTTAATAGCAGTTGATAAATAAATAATATGATTAATTTAATTATTTCCCTGGTTTCCCAGGGAATTAAATTAATTTAATGAAGTGATTTAAATTTCATTTAAATAACCAAGTTTGGGAATTTAATTTCTTAAGTTAAATTAATTTAATGTATTTCTTTAATTCATTATCAATTAATATATAAATAACAAATAATTAATGCTTAATAATATTTAATAGTTATTAAAAATTAATAATCGATTAATAGATAATAGAATTAATTTAATTCACTCCCTAGTTTCCCAGAGAATTAATTTAATGAATTGATATAAATTTCATTTAAATTTCTGAGGCTGGGAATTTAATTCATTAAACAAAATTAATTTAATGAGTTGATTTAAATTTCATTTAAATACCCAAGTTTGGGAATTTAATTTATTAAATTAATTAAATTAATTATTTTAACGAGTTAATTTAAATTACATTTAAATTCCCAAGTTTAGGAATTTAATTTATTCAATACATTAAATTAATTAATTTAATGAATTAATTTAAATTTCATTTAAGTTCCCAGGTTAATTATGCGTGGGGAGCAATCCCTGGAATGACAGGGTGGGAATTTCCCCTTTTCCAGTGATTTTAGCTGCTCTGGGTGGGTTGGGGGCTGCATTCCCTGGTTTATGGAAGAAACATTCCTTGGTTTCCAAGGAGGCATTCCCTGGTTTCCAGGGTGCCATGCCCAGGTTTCCCCCCCCAATCCTGGCTGTTTGCACAGGGAGCTTTGCCGTGTGGGGAGGGCTCTTCTCCATGATCGACTGCAGCATGGTCCGGATGAGGGGCAAGGAGGATCCCTGGAATTCCATCACCAGCGGAGCCCTGACCGGAGCCATTTTGGCCGCACGGAGTAAGAAACTGGGAAAATCCCTCAAAACCCCCAAACATCCCAGTTCCCGTGGCAGGGTGTGGGACACCCTCACTGGGATCTGCTGCCCACTGGAAAATCACCCGAGACTTCCCTACTGGGCTCAGGAAAGGAATTCCTGGTTTCCCAAAGGTTCCTGGTGTTCCTGGGAGGGGGGAGTTGCCCAGGAATTATCCCTTAATGAATCCCTGAATTGATGGGAAGTCACTGCTCTGAGTCTGCTTTTGGGAGAGATCCAAATGCACAGAGAGGGAGGGAAGGGGCTGGGATGGAATTCCCAGAGAAGCTGTGGCTGCCCCATCCCTGGAAGTGCCCGAGGCCAGGCTGGAGCAGCCTGGGATGGTGGGAGGTGTCCCTGCCCAGGGCAGGGGTGGGACTGGATGGGATTTAAGGTCCCTTCCTGCCCAAAGCAGGATTTTGGGTATGTCTAACATGGAACCACTGCAGCCAAAAGTCCAAGGTGTGTTTGTGCTTCCCATTCCAGATGGGCCCGTGGCCATGGTGGGATCCGCTGCCATGGGAGGGATTCTCCTGGCGCTCATCGAGGGAGCGGGAATTCTACTGACGAGATTTGCCTCTACCCAGTTCCCCAACGGTGAGGAACCGGCATGGGGGGATCCCAGAGATCGGCCTCTTCCAGCCAGCACTCGTATCCCAGAGGGAATCTGGGAGTTCCTGGGGCTCTGGAAAGCCAGGGAGACCCCTGAGATATCATCGGCTCCTTCTGGGTTGCTCCAAGCCCCGTCCAACCTGATCCAGGGGACTTCCAGGGAAGGGGGAGCCACAGCTTCTCTGGGAATTCCATCCCAGCCTCTCCCCACCTTCCCAGCCAGGAATTCCTTCCCAATATCCCATCCAACCCTCTGGCAGAGGGAAGCCATTCCCTGTGTCCTGTCCCTCCATCCCATGTCCCCAGTCCCTCTCCAGCTCTCCTGGAACCCCTTTAGGCCCTGGAAGGGGCTCCGAGGTCTCCCTGGAGCCTTCTCTTCTGCAGGGGAACATTCCCAGCTCTCCCAGCCTGGCTCCAGAACACATTTTGGCAGCCCAGGGAAGGGTTTGGAAGGCCAGAGCAGGTCCTGGCAGCCCAGGGAAGGTCCTGGCAGTACAGGTGTGGGAACTCCGGGTGCAGGAGCTGATAAGGTCCTGGCAGACCCAGATAACCCATTTCCAGGAAGGCTGAGGGGTTTTCCTTTCCCTGAACTTCAAAACCCACATTCCTTTTTTTTTTCCCCAAGTAAAACAGGAGCTGGGATGTCAGTTGGGTTGGTGACTGTGGGAATGCCTGGCTGTGGAAAATCCTAAATATCTCTGTCAGAGAATCTCAGGATGGTTTGGGTTGGAGGGACCTTCAATCCCATCCAGTCCCACCCCTGCCCCGGGCAGGGACACCTCCCACTATCCCAGGCTGCTCCCAGGCTTCCCAGCAGGGAGAGGGAACCCTTTCTAGACCCCGTCAGTGCCCTGGAGGTGCCTTCAACCCCTCTGAGAAGGTTTAACCCCAGGGATAAAGGAACCACTGGAATGGAACAACTGTGGATTCAGCTTCCCAACCCACTGCTGGGGGGAGCAACTGCCAGAGGGTTAGATGGGATTTTGGGAAGGAATTCCTCCCTGTAAGGGTGGGGAGGGGCTGAGATAGAATTCCCAAAAAAGCTGTGGCTGCCCCATCCCTGGGAGTGTCCAGGGCCAGGTTGGAGCAGTCTGGGATGGTGGGCGGTGTCCCTGCCCAGGGCAGGGGTGGGACTGGATGGGATTTGAGGTCCCTTCCCACCCAAACCATTCCAGGATTCTGTGAAACCTCTGACAGTCTTTGTGAAACCCAAACCAGGCTGGGATTGGGGATTAATTTCCAGGGGATTTTGTCTGAACCAACCCACTGTTTGCAGGAGGAATCTCCTGCCTTTTGGGATTGATTTGCTTCTCCTCTCCCTCTCCAGGCCCGCAGTTGTCCGAGGATCCCTCCCAGCTCCAGCCTCCCCCGTTCAGCAACTATCAACAGTACCAGTGAGGGGCCTGGGAGCCCTGGGATGGGATGGGATGTCCCTGCTGGAGCTCTGGGATGGGATGTCCCTCCCCTCCCCCCTCCCAGGAACACCTGCAGCACTTCCCAGAGCTCAGGAGAACTTTTAGGAGATGACAAATCTATTTATTCCCAATAATTCCCATCTGTAATGTTACACGTGGGCTGGAATTACAAGGAGGTTTGAGACAAGGAGCACACGGAGTCTTGTCATCCTTGGGACACTGGAGTGAAAATCTTGGAGTCTCCTCTGGGATGTGGCACCTGCAGCTGGAATTTCAGCCTGGATTTGGGGGGTGGGGCTGGAGGGGGAAGTGTTGCACCTTCATTCCTGCTGCCAGCACAGCCTCAGCTTCCACTGGGATCCCAATTCCAGCATCTGCTCCTGGCTTTGTCCTAACTCCTGCCGGCGAGGCCCTTCCCTGCTCCAGCAGTTACAGTCCCTGCCCCATCCAGGTTTGCCAGGGCAATTCCTGGCCTGGGTCAGTCCCTGCTGATCCTTGTCAGGGGCTGATCCAACATCCTGAAAGCCTCGAGGAACATCAGAGTGACTTTGTGGCTTCTCCTCTGCCCAGGGAGGAGCAAACGGAGCCAGAGCTGAGAATGGGAAAACTGAGAGTGGTGTTGGACCCTGGGAACGTTGGCAGAGGGTCGGACAAAGTGTGTGAGATCCTGCTCATCCTGTGTCCTCCAGAGGGACACTACCCTCACTCCTGCCTGTCCCACAGCCAGCCCAGGACTCCAGGGCTTGGCTCTCATCCCTTGGAGCTGGGACAAGGCTGCAGGATCAGCTGGGCCGAGCCTGAGTGGGACAGGGGGTGCAGGATCAGCTGGGCTCAGCCTGGGTAGGACAGGGATGCAGGATTAGTCAGGCTCAGCCCAGGTGGCACAGGGCCAGGGGCACAGTGGCCGTGGTGGCCCTGCCCACACTTGTCCCTCAGCCCTGCCACAAGCAGTGGCCTTCAGCTGCCTGAGCTGGGCTTTACTGAGCTGGGCTCTGCCCCTCAGTGGTCCCTGAGCCCCACTCAGGGCCCTGCCTGGGCTGTGCCCCCTCCTGCCCCTGATCCCAGAAGGAATTTCCCCCCCCAAGGCTGCCCCAGCCAGGGGGAGTTTTCCCGCCCCATCCCCACCACAACCCCCCAGAATTCCCAGTTAATCCCAGTTTATTGTCTCAGTCCAGACCCCCCTGCCCCACTCTGAGGGTGCTGGAGCCCCCCACACCCTCTGAGCAGTTGCTTCTGTCCCTCCCCAGGGGGTGGCACAGAAAGGGTGACACAGTGACGACGGGCCCGGGTGACACTGAAACAGTGACCTTTTATTGTCTCTACAGCAGCTCTGATTCCCAGACCAGCCCCCCCTGCCCCTCCTGGCCGAGGGGCTGCCTTTAAAGCTCAGTTTAAATATTAAATACCCTCCTTTCTCTTTACATGGTCAAGGAAAAACCAAACCGAAAAAAAGGACAATTAAAATATTTTAAATTACACGCTCTGTGCCCCGGGAGCTGCCCTGGGAGCCGCAGAATTCCCGGGGGGATATGTGGGGTCGGTGAGAGGCGGGATGTGCTTGGCTGGGCAGGAACAGCAGCTGCTCCCTGTGCTGGGGGAGCCCCAGTGCAGCTAAACCCGGCCTGGGGGAGCCCCCAACCTCCCCCAGACCCCACTGGGGGGAGGGGGTGAAGATTTGGTCGACGACTTTCCTAAAGGATTTCTCCGTTTCTTTAAAAAAAAACAAACCCAAAGAACAACAAAAAAACCCCACCAGCAACCCCCAAACCCAGTTTTTGAGTCTTCCTTGGATCTGAGCAAAGACAAAAAGAGTTTAAAAAGCACTTGAGGAAAGCTTGGACTAAAAGCAGGCGGTGCCCTCAGAGCAGGGAGTCGTCCGTGCACCCCCCTTCCAGCCCGTAGCGGAATTCCTGCAGGTTGGACACCCCGTAGAAGTGGACAAAGGCTGCGGCCACCACCAGCACGTGGAAGATCTGATGGGACTGGAACTGGGGGGGGGAAGCCCTTTAGAGCAGAGCAAATCCCCCGTTTCCAACCCAAATTTAACCCACTTTCCACCAATTTCACCATTTTCTTCTCCAAATTCCCTGATTTTCCTCCAATTTCCTCTGTTTTCCCCCGATTTTTGCCTGACTTCCCCGACACAGGGATAGGGGACACAGGAACTGTGGTGGCACAGGGGGCACAGGGCCTGTGCTGGTACAGGGACAGGGGGCACCAGGAGCTGCTCCTCGCTGCCCCAGGACTGTTCCATCCCACTCTCCCAGCGCCATCCCCACCCCTCCCGAACCCCCAGTGCCCCCCTCAATGTCCCCCTCCCGGCCCAGCTCTGCCCCCTGTGCCCCCCAGCCCCCCCCGTACCCCCCCAGCCCCTGACTCACCCAGATGTCGAACTTGCCCGGGAAGAAGCGCTCGGGCACGCGGGCGGCGTAGAGGGCGGCGCCCGTGATGTACATGACAGCCATGAGGAAGAACCAGCCCATCTGCCCCACCGTGGTGGCCTTCACGAAGCCCTCGGCGATGGTGAAGTGCAGGGTGGGCACCACCCCGCTCAGCCCCAGCCCCAGGAACACCCCTGGGTGCCCAGGGCGGCATCAGGGCACGGCCCCGGCACCCCCAGCCCCTGTCCTGTGCCAGGGAACCTCCTCCCAGGGGAGATCCCTCTCCTCCAGAGTCCTGGAATGGCCCAGCTGGGAGGGACCCCTGAGGGCCAAGGGCAGCTCCAGCCCCAACAACCCCCCCTGTCCCTGAGAGTGTTGGCCAAGCGCTCCTTGGACCTCTCCAGACACTCTCTGAACTCCTCCAAACTCTCCTCCAACTTCCCCAAACATTCTCTGAACTTCTCCAAACGCTCCTCAAACTTCTCCAAATGCTCCTTGGACTCCTCCAAACACTCTCTGAACTTCTCCAAACTCTCCTCCAACTTCCCCAAACATTCTTTGAACTTCTCCAAACGTTCCTCAAACTTTTCCAAACTCTCCTTGAGCTTCTCCAAACACTCCTTTGAATTTGGCCAAACACTCCTTGACTTTATTCAAGGATGAAGTGCAGCTCCAGACCCTGCACAGGACCAGACCCAACAACACCCCCCCTTCATCCCTGAGAGCATTGGCCAAACGCTCCTTGGCCTTGGTCAGATGTTCCTCAAACTTCTCCAGACATTCCCTGGACTTCTCCAAACTCTCCCTGAACTTCTCCAAACGCTCCCTGACCTTGGCCACTCCTTCTGGCACTGATCCTTCCCCAAACAGGGATCTAGAACTCCCCAATCCCTCCATCTTCCCCCCAGTTTTCCCCCAAATTTCCCCAATTTCTCCCTAATTTCCTCCACTTTCCCCCCAATTTCCCCCATAATTCCCCCAATCCCTCCATCTTTCCCCCAATTTCCCCCCAAGTTTCCTCAATTTCTCCCTGATTTCCTCCATATTCCCCCCAAAATTTCCCCGATTTCCCCCAATCCCTCCATCTTTCCCCTATTTCCCCCCGATTCCCCCATTCCCATTCCCCACTCCCCCACACCCCATTCCCATTCCCCATTCCCATTCCCACTCCCCACACTCCATTCCCATTTCCCATTCCCATTCCCCATTTCCCCATTCCCATTCCCCATTCCCACCCCCATTCCCACCTGCCCGTGTCTGCCGGTGCTTGGGAGTGGCGAATCGGTCCCACTGGGCCACAATGATGGCGGAGATTCCCAGGACACAGACGATGGAGAGGTAGATGAGCCTCGGCTGGGGGGAGCAGTAGAAGGAGTAGTAGAGCCAGGGCACGAAGCTGCCCATGATCAGCAGCGCGATTCCCGAGTAATCCAACCTGGAACAGCACAGGGAACTCCCCTGGAGCCACCAGCACTGGGAGGGGGGGAATGGGGGGTGGGGTCCCACTGGGATGGGGGGCCTGGGAATGACAGGAGGGACGGGAAGGGATCTGGAGACTCCAACCCCCCGGATTTATGCCCATGGATTTCTGCTCCTGCTCTGAGGACCCATCCCGGCGCTGAGACGTGTCCCCAGGGAACACCAGGACACTCCAACGGGTCTGCCCTGCATCCCGCGGGATCTCAGGGGGTGGTGCCGAGGGATGGGCAGCATTCCCAGCACAGCAGCACCCCGGGAATGCCAGGAACAGCCTGGGAGGAGCAGGGTCCCACTGAGCCTGTGCCCCTGGGATTAGAGAGCCTGTTCCTTGGGATTAGAGGCTGTTCCTTGGGATTACAGAGCCTGTTCCCTTGGGAGTACAGGATTCTATTCCCTTGGGAGCCAGAATCCTGTTCCCTTGGGAACCATGTTCCCTGGGAACAATGTTCCTATTCCCTTGGGAACCAGGGAATAGGTTCCTATTCTCCTATTCCTATTCTCCTATTCTCTTGGGAGCAGAGGATGTTCCCATGGGAGCTGAAGGGTCCCATACCTTTCCCACCCCCCTGAGGCCCTCGATCCAGCAGATTCTGGGTGTTCAGGCCCAGGGCAGATTCCCAGGACCCAGCTGTGCTTCCCCTCAGCTCCAGCTGGATTGGGTGACCACCCCTGCTCCCAAGGCTCAAACATTGGGAAGAGGAGGTGCTGTGGGAAGCCAGAGGCTCCCGGAGGCCGCACTCACTTGGAGAAGGTGCGGGAGACCTTCTCGGAGTGGCAGTAGACGGTGTGGAAGAGCCAGGAGAAGCTGAGGCAAAGCACGGCCCCCAGGAAGAACATCCCAAACACGACCTTCTCCTGCAGCGGCGCCATGAAGTACATGTTGGGCCGCAGCATGGTCAGGATTCCCAGGCACAGGAACAGCAGGAACCCTGTGGAGCGCCCAGGAATTCAGCACAGCCGCCGGGAATGGCCCGAGATGGATCCCAGGGGAGCTAGGGATCCATCCCGAGGGCCGGGCCCGGCACAGGCTCCTGGGCTGGGGCAGCGCCAGGCCCAGGGCAAAGAGCATCCCTGTGTTCCATGGGATCCTGGAATGCCACACTGCTGCAGGCTGGAGGACCTCAAAGCCCATCCCATCCCACCCCTGCCCTGGGCAGGGACACCTCCCACCATCCCACGCTGTTCCAACCTGCCCTTGGACACTTCCAGGGATGAGGCATCCTCTAGGAATTCCATCCCAGCCCCTCCCCACCCTCCCAGCCAGGAATTCCTTCCCAATATCCCATCCATCCCTCCCTCTGGCAGTGTGAAGCCATTCCCTGTGTCCTGTCCTTCCATCCCTTGTCCCCAGTCCCTCTCCAGCTCTCCTAGAGCCCATTTAGGCCCTGGAAGGGGCTCCAAGGTCTCCCTGGAGCCTTCTCTTCTGCAGGGGAACATTCCCAGCTCTCCCAGCCTGGCTCCAGAACAGAGGGGCTCCAAAATCCTGGAATGTCAGGATGGTTTGCATTGGAGGGACCTTAAAGCTGAACCTCCAGCTCTCCCAGCCTGGCTCCACAGCAAAGGCTCTCCAGCTTTGGAGCATCTCCGTGGCCTCCTCTGGAGCGATTTCAGAGGAACATCCTCTGAGATTTCCCCATTTTTCCCAGTTTTCCTCATCCCACCGCGGAGCAGGAGCCGAGCCTCAGCTGGGGGGGGCTGTGGGAGCTCCTTGTGGGCTCAGGACCCTCCAGGCCCCTGCCAGGCCCCCTCAGGCCCCCCCCAGGACCCCTCAGGCCCCCCAGTCACCCAGCAGGTGTGTCCAGATGTTGCCCGTCTCGGTGTGGATGCGGAAGATGCTGCGGAAGCAGGCGCGAAAGGAGGGCATGGGGGGCCGGTGGCCGTGCAGGAGGTAATCGTTGTCCTTGAGCCAGTCGGGCAGCACGTCATAGGGGATCACCCGCCAGCGCCCCTCCCACACCTGCAACATCC
>NW_020885067.1:339500-349235 GCF_003945725.1 Corapipo altera | reverse complement strand
GCCAGCGCCCCTCCCACACCTGCAACATCCCGGGAATGTCATAGGGGAAAGGGCCTGGGGGCTCCAGGGACACTGAGCTGGGGGATCCAGCCCAGGAGTGCTGGGGAGCCAGAACTCGCCCAGAACTGAGAGCCCTGCCTGCAGCCCACCCCACAGCCTGCCCCACATCTGTCCCACAGTCCACCCCACAGCCTGCCCCACATCCCTCCTCACATCCCACCTCACATCTGTCCCCACATCTGTCCCCACCTCCCTCCCCACAGAGCACAGGGAGTGATTCCTGGTCCCTCCAAGGAGTGATTCCTAGGGAGTGTCTCCCTGCCCTGCAGGGAGTGATTCCCAGTTCCCTCCAGGGAGTAATTCCTGGTCCTCCCACTGAGTGATTCCCAGCCCCCCCCCGGGAGTGATTTCCAGCCCCCCCTGGGATTCAGGGACAGTTCCCACTCTCAGCTTTAATCCTTCCACACCCCCAGGCCCATTCCCTGCAGTGGGAATTCCCATTCCCAGGTTCTCCCTGGGCTGTGCTGGAGCCACTGGGATTGGGTGACTCCCAGTCCCATCCAGCTCCACAGGGACATTGGGATTGCTCCCAGTGCTCATCCAGCCTGGATCCCCCCCATCTCAACCATCCCCTTCCCACGGCATTCCCAGGGGATCTCTGGGAGCAGCCCAGGAGGGCTGGATCCCACTGTGCCCGTGTGGAGCTTTATCCCAGCCCTGGGATTGGGGAATGTGTTACAAATGCAGGGATGGGGGATCCCTGCAGATTCCAGTACCTTGTACACGAACTCTTCCATCTTTTCCATCGCGTGGTGAGCCTGGAGGGGCAGGGTCAGCACCCGGACCACCTCCTCCTCCTCCTCCTCCCGTGCCGCCGTGCCCGGCGGCTCCTCGGCCTGCGGGGACAGGGAGTCACTCCCAGCCTTGGGAATCACTCCTCCCTCCAGGAGAGAATCATTCCCGCCCCCAGAAACGAATCATTCCTGCCCCTGGGAAAAGAATCATTCCTGCCCCTGGGAAACTAATAATTCCTGCCCCTGGGAAACGAATAATTCCTGCCCTGGGAATCATTCTTGCTCCTGGGAGGAAACCATTCCTGCCACCGAGAGGGAATCATTCCTACCCCTGGAAAGGAACCATTCCGACCCTTGGGAAAAGAATCATTCCTGGCCCTGAGAACCATTCCTGCCCCTGGGAACCATTCCAGCTCCTGTGAGGGAATCATTCCAGCCTCTGGGAACTCCTGGGGTCCATCCTCCCGCAAGGGTGAGGCAGGACCCGGGGTCACCCCCCACTTATGCAACTCCTGACCCATCCCGGGCGGGCTAATCCCAGATTTTTCTTGTCGGAAGGCGGGATTACCGCGGGATTTGCATCCCTGCAACCAGCGCTGGATCGGCTGGGTCGGGAAATCCCACCCTGATCCCAGGAAACCCGACCGAGAAACCCGACCCTGCTCCCGGGAACCCCGATCGGGAATCCTGGCCCTGCCCAAGGAAACCCGACCTCCCCTCGGGAATCCTGACCCTGCTACTGGGAACACCGACCAGGAACCCTGACCCACCCGGGAATCCTGACCCTCCCCCCGGACCTGGGAATGCTTCGGGTCCTGCTCTCCTGCTGTGCTGGGAACGAGCTTCGGATGTGATTCCCAGCGCTGTGGGACTGCTGGGGCACTGGGATCACCCCGAGAACACCCAGCACAGGCACAGGGATCCCGGTGCCATCCCCACCCCGGGATATCCCGGTGCCATCCCCATCCCGGGATATCCCGGTGCCATCCCCATCCCGGGATATCCCGGTGCCATCCCATTCCATCCCTGCCCGGCTCTGAGCTGGGACCAGCCCAAAGAACGACTCGGACCCGCCCCGCCATCTGCCCGCGGGATACCGGTGCCTCCCGATCCCGGTGACTCCCGATCCCAGTGACCCCCGATCCCGCTCCGATCCCGGTGATCCCGGTCCCGGCCACCCTCCGCCCGGGCTGCCCCGTCCCCTCGGGTCTCTCACACTGGCGGCTCCGGCGGCTCCTCGTTCCCCCTTCTCCTCAAGGAGCGGCCCCAGCTCAGCGAGCTCCAGGTGCGCCCGTTCCCGCTCCCGCTCCCGCTCCCGCTCCCGTCCAGCAGCCGCCGCCGCGCTGCCCGCGCCGGGCGGGGCCTTTCGGGACGCCATGGGCGCGGCGGCGGCTCCGCTGCGGCTCCGTGCGCGTCCTTCTGCCGCCGCTCTGGGGGAAGAGACACCGAGTTACGGCCCCGGGTCCGGGCCGTGACCGGGGGAACGCCGGCGCTCGGGGTCGCCCCGTCACCCCCGGACGCCCGGGCCGCCTCACCGGCCGCTACATCCCCGGAACGACGCTGTGAAGGGAACGGGAACGCCCGCCCACCGCGCCCCGCCCCGCCGTGCCGCATGCTGATTGGTCACATCTGTTGCCAGTCACTCCGTGCTCCCGCCTCTCTAGCGCTATGACTGGTCATTCCTACCGTCTCTCTCGCTGTGATCCCGCCCCCGCGCGCGTTGATTGGTGGAACCCCACAGCTGGTGGGGTAAAAGGAGGGGGAGACGCTCTGGCCGCGCCGCGCGGCTTTGTGGTCCTCGCGCTCGGCTGCCCCCTGGCGTCGGGGAGGGCGCGTTAGGCAGGCAGGTCCGCGGAAACTTGAACTCTTTTAAAAAAAAGATTTAATTTTTTACCGCTGAAAGCTTTAATTCTTTACCTCTTTTGGGGGAATTTTTAACTGTATAAAACATTTAAATTTTTTACCCATAAAATCTTTAATTGTTTACCCTTTGTGGGCGAGTTCATGGAAATTTTAACTCTATAAAACATTTAAATGTTTACGCCTAAAAGATTTAAATTTTTACCCCTTGAGGGGGAAATTTTAACTATATAAATTACTCGATTTTTTTGCCTCTAATTCCTCTCCTCAGGTTTAAATTCCGTCTTTCCCTCCCCACGGGTTTAAATTCCTCGTCTTTCCCAAAATTCCTCATCTTTCCCAAAATTCCTCATCCTTCCAACCCCACGGCTTTAAATTCCTCATCTTTCCCAAAGTTCCTCGTCTTTCCTACTCCACACGTTTAAATTCCTCCTCTTTCCCTCCCCACAGGTCTAAATTCCTTGTCTTTCCCAAAATTCCTTCTCTTTCCCTCCCCACAGGTTTAAATTCCTCCTCACAGGTCTTTCTCAAAATTCCTTGTCTTTCCCACCCCACAAGTTTCAATTTCTTGTCTTTCCAATAATTCCTCATCTTTCCCACCCTACAGGTTTAAATTCTTCTTTCCCACCCCACAGGTTTCAATTCCTTGTCTTTCCCTCCCCACAGATCTAAATTCCTTGTCTTTCCCAAAATTCCTCGTCTTTCCCAAATTTCCTCATCTTTCCCTCCCCACAGGTTTCAATTCCTCGTCTTTCCCAAAATTCCTCATCTTTCCCAAAATTCCATCTTTCCCTCTCCACAGGTTTACATTCCTCTTTTCCCACACTCAGATTTCGATTCCCCATCTTTCCCAAAATTCCTCCTCTTTCCCTCCCCTCCAATTTCAATTCCTCATTTTCCCAAATTCCCCTTTTCCCCCCGGGGTTCTCTCCCTCCCTTCCCGCTCCGCTGCCCCTCCCGGGCCCGCGGGATCCTCGGGATCCTTTTCCCATCAATCATTCAGCGCTGGAAGGGGATCCTCGGGGGTGCCGGGCTGGGGGGGACGGAGCGGGGGAGGGATTTTCCAGCCTTCGCGGGGTTCCGGCGGGGCCGGGAAAGGTTGGAGGGACCCGGGACTGTGCCCAGAGGTGAGGGGGGCCGGGGGGTACACGAGGGTGGAGGGGACACGGGATTTGGTGGGGACAAGGGATCTGGAGGGGATATGGGATTTTTAGGGCACGCGGGGTTTGAAAGGGACGCGAGGGTTGAAGGGGACACTGGTTGGAGGGGACACGGCAATTGGAGGGATGTGGGGTTTGGAGGAGGGAAGGTGGGGCTTGGAGGGGACATGGGGTTTGAAAGGAACACAGGGGTGGAGGGGACACGGGATTTGGAGGGGACATGGGGGTTGGGGTTCCTTGGGGTGCCCCAGGAGCTGGGGGGGTGGGAGATGCTCTGGGGACTTTGGGAGGCTGTATCCTCCTGTGTCCCCCCCATGTCCCCCTGTGTCCCCCGGGAGCTGGGGGGGCCAGACAGGCCAGGGCTGGGTGGGGGGTGTTGGGGGGTGTGGAGGGTCAGGGGGTGTTGGGGGTGGCTGTGGGGCTATTGGGGGTGGCCTTGGGGTGTTTTGGAGTGGCTGGGGGGGGGGGGGGGGGGCTGGGGGGGGTGGGGGGGCTGTGGGTTGTTTTGGGGTGGCTGTTGGGGGTGGCTGTGGGGTGTTTTAGGGTGGCTGTGGGAGGTTTCAGGGTGGCTGTGGGGTGTTAGGAGTGGCTGTTGGGGGTTTTGGGGTGGCTGTGGATGGTTTGGGGTGGCTGTTGGGGGTGGCTGTGCCAGGACTGGCTGTGCCAGGGCTCTACTTTCCCCCCCCAGGGACAGACGGGGCTGTCTCCCCCCCTGGAGTCCCCATGGATGTCCTGAGCTGCCTCAAGTACCTGATGTTCATCTTCAACGTGCTCGTGTTTGTGAGTCCTCCTGGGGCCGGGGGGGATCTGTCCCCGAGGGGGGACAGCTCTGGCCAGCTCAGGGAGGGACACCAGTGCCAGGGCTGGATTATCCCCTGTCCCCAGGGTGAGACATCTCTGGCCAACTCAGGGACAGGTGACACTGGCCAAAGGAAGGGGACCAAGGATAGAACACCCCTCGATCCACGGGGGGACATCTCTGGCTCAGGGGGGGTGACACCATTCCCGGGATTGGAGCATACCCGTTCCCACTGGAGGACATCTCCAGCTGGCTCGGGGGGGGACACCATGTCCCCCATTCCCAAGGGGTCACACCTCTGTCCAGCTCAGGAACAGGTGACACCAGTCCCAGGGCTGGAGCATCCCCATTCCCAGGGGGGACATCTCTGGCTCGGGGGGGGGTGACACCGGTCCCAGGGCTGGGACAGGGCTCGGGTTGCTCGTCCCCGGGGCTGGAGTCGGTCTCCCCTGACTCCCCCTGTCCCGCAGGCCGGGGGGACGCTCCTGGCCGCCCTGGGGCTCTGGGTGGCCGCGGACCCGGGTGGGTTCCAGGCGCTCGTGGCCGCCCGGGCCGTGCTGGGCGCGGCCGCGTGGCTCCTGCTCGCCCTCGGCATCGCCCTGGCCCTGCTCGGCTGCCTCGGCTGCTGCGGGGCCCTGCGGAGGAGCCGCCCCCTCCTGCTGCTGGTGAGGGGACATGGCGGGGAGGGGACAGGGGAGGGGAGGGGGTCTGGAGGGCGGTGGAATGTGATGGGGGGGTGGGATGTGGGGAGGGACTGCGGGGTTCAGGAGCTTGGGGGATGCAGGAGACGGGAGGGAGGGTTGGGGGATGGAGAGTTGGGGATAGAGGGATTGGGGTGCAGGAGGGTGCTGGGGGATCCAGGTGTCCCTGCAGGAGCCAGAAGCTGCTGTTCCTCTCCCTTCACATTCCCCACAACCCTCCCCCCTCTCCAGCCAGAGTCCAGAGGATTCCCAAAGCCACCAAGTGGATCCCTTCTCTCTGAAGCCCTGGCTTGTCCCTCATGGCATTCCCAGGCCATTCCCACGGATGCTGAGGGGCAGAATCCCCTTTCTGAGCACCCTCACCCCAATTCCTGCAGCACCCCCAGGCCCTGGCACCCAGGGCTTGTTTCCCCCCCCACTTGTTGGTGGTGTCCCCTGTCCCCCCTTGGCAGGGTCACAGGGCACAGGAGGGCAGGGACAGCCCGAGGGAGCTGCCCAGGGCTCGGGGGGTCTCTGACTCCCCCACCCGCCTCCCCAGTTCTTCATCCTCGTCAGCCTCGTCTTCCTCATGCAGCTGGTGGGGGCCATTCTCTTCCTGGTGCACTGGAAGCAGGTACTGTCCCCACACCCTGGCACTGTCCCCACACCCCGGCACTGTCCCCAGTGCCACCAGCCTCCCTCTGTCCCCCCAGGGCTCCCCCAGGGAACAGGGACAGGTGCAAGGTCCTTCCTCCCCTCTCCTCCCTTCGCCCCCAGCCCAGGGCCGTGTCGGGGGGTCCCACGGGTGGGTGAGGGCTGGGGCTGGGGAGGGTGGGTGGGGAGCGGCTCCACCCCCGGCACCGATCCCACAGGTCCGGCCCGAGCGCTTCCTGTCGGAGCTGAGGAGGAACTACCGCGGGGATGAGGGTGCTGAGGTGTTCAGCACCGCGTGGAACACCCTCATGGTCACGGTGAGCACCCGGGGGGCTCCTGGGGCACCCCTGGAACACCTCCATGGGCATAGTAAGTGCCCGGGGGGCTCCCTGTCCACCCCCTGGACCACCCTGATGGTCCCAGTGAGCCCCGGGAGGCTCCTGCTGTGCTGGGGGGGTGTGGAGCACCCACAGGACCTGCCCAGGGTGCCCCAAAAGTGGGTGAGGGGCTCAGGAACCCCAGTCACGACCCCCAGGCTGGGCTGTCCCCCCTCCCTTGGTCACTCCCCACGTTGTCACCCCATTGATGGTGTTTGTTCCCCCTGTTGTCACCCCATTGACGGTATCCCCTCTGTTGTCACCCCCTTGATGGTGTCCCCTCCCGTCCCAGTTCTCCTGCTGTGGCGTCCTGGGCCCCGAGGACTTTGGGAATGGCTCCCGATTCCAGGAGCTGCACCCGGGGGTGCCGTGGCCACGGGCCTGCTGTGCCCGGGACGGGCTCCTGGGGGACCTGTTGGGCTGGGAGCAGTGCCAGGACAGGAGCCCCGGCTACATCCACGAGCAGGTGGGACACCCCCGCCCCCCCATCGTGGGCTGTGTCCCTGTGCCACCTCTCCCAGCCCCGGAGGCACTGCCCGTCCATGGCTCTGCATCCCAGTGCCCTCCCGAGTCCCCCCTGAGCCCCCCAGTATGCCTGAGCGCCCCCAGCCTCTCGGTGCCCCCAGGGCTGCTTCTCCACCTTCGGCAGGACCCTGCAGAGGTCCCTGTCCCTGCCCGGCTCCTGCAGCCTGGCCGTGCTGGGCATCGAGGTGAGCACGGGGCTGGGGAGGGGGGAGCTCAGGGTGGGGCTGGGGAGGGGGCTGTGTGCCACGGGGGGGCTGGGAAGGGGGCTCTGTGCCAGGGGGGCTGGGGAGGGGTCTGTGTGCGGGGAGGGCACAGGGAGGGGTCTCTGTTTTGTGCCCTCAGGCCCTGGTTTGGGGGGTCTTGCAGCCCCCCTGAGCAGCCCCAGCACCGCTGGCACGGACCCTGCAGGGCCCAGGCCCAGACAGGGACCCCCAGAGCAGCCCTGCTGGGGTCTCAGCTGCTGCCCCCTCCCTCCCCCCAGACCTTTGCCATGTTCTTCTCCCTCTGCCTCTACTACAACTTCGACTGACGGGACACGGACACGCTTGGAGCTTGGAAGCAGTCAGGGACAGGCCTGTCCTGGCTAGGAGGAGCTCTGAGCCCTTCCCAGCCTCTGGAAGCTCCGGAGTAGCCAAGGACAGGCCTGTCCTGGCTGGGAAGAGCTCTGCTCCAGCCCCGAGCCTTTCCCAGCCTCGCCCAGTCCTGTCCCTGCTCCAGGGATGGGCCTGGCTTGGGCTTTTCTGGGAGCAGGGACAGGACAGGGGGGAAATTCCCTGCAGAGAATTTGCAGGGAAAGAGGCTGAGCATCCAAGCTGCTCCTCCTGGGATCTGCCATCAGCCCTCCCCGTTCTGGATCCCCCCCCACTCATCCCGATGCTTCCCATGCTCCTCACCCTGACATCCTGCTCTCTCCTCCATATCCACCCATTCCCAGACCCCCAGGAATCCTCTGGATTCTCCTCCTCCCCCTGGGCCAGGGCTTGTCCCTGGTAACAACTCCTGGAGCCACCACAGAGCAGAGTCACCATCCAGGTCACCCCAAATGGCCCCAACTGGAGCCCAAGGGCCGCTCCAGAGAGCTGGAATTGCAAGGCTGGAGTCATTAAACTTCCATGGAAAACCGAGCCTTCCCCAGGGAAGGATTCCCACCAGCTGGTTCAGATCCAGCTCCTGCTCTCAGGTTGGAAACAGGAACTGAACTCCCTGGTGCTGTTCCCACTTCTCTGAAAGCTGGGAAGGGGAAGAGCTGCTTCCAGTTTTCTCTGGAATATCCCAAAAACTCCACCCAACAAAAGGGGAAAACATATAAATTAAAGCTTCATATTTTATTAATACAATGAAAAGTTTTCACAAAAAGAAAACCCCAAACAAACATGGAAACAGCAAAACCCAAACTGCTGCAGCCCTTTACAGGCTCATACCTCAGGAAGGGGACAGGGACAACCCCAAGGGAACAAAACCCCCTCAGGAATTAGGAATCTGGGCAGGATTTCTTCTCCTTCCTGCTGATGTTGCTCCCTTTCCTCTTCTGCCCAGAGGACTCACTGCTGGGGCTCCTTTCCCCCTGGGTGCTTTTCTCTTCCAAAGGCTCGGGAGCCTGTGATGACCCAAGCAATAAAAGCAGAGAGCTGTGAATAACTGGATTTTCCAGCTCTTGGAATGCCCTGTGCTCCACCAAGGTCATTATTCCGGGATTTGGAGGAAGGGGGATGGCAGGGGAGCAGGATAACGATGGAGCACAGCACTGCCATGATGCTCCAGGGATCTCTTCATCCCATGCCCTTCCAACCACCACAGTTCCCTTGGGAATGGGCTCAGGGCTGGAATGCTGAGCACAGCTCCCAGGATTCCCACAGGGAAGACACTTCCCTCCCACAAAGGGTGTTCTCCAAATCAGGGGCAGAGAGGGAAAGCCCCCTCAGCTGAGGAAAGGCCCAGAGGGAACTGATTTTTGGGAAGGTTTGGATCTGCTGGAGTGGGATTTATTTTTTCAAGTGAGGGTGAGAGAAAGAGGGAAGAGGAGGAGGGAGGAAGGCTGCATTCCCAAGGGAATATTGAGTGGAAGAGCAGGTGGAAAAGAGCTGCAGGACACAAAGCAGAGCTGAGGAAGAAGAGGATCCCCAGGGAATGGTTTTTGTCCATCCCTCCCCCTCCTCATTAGTGAGGGAGCACATTTAATTGGGAAGGGAGAATGTAACGAGCTTAACAAAGAGCATCATGAAATTAATGAAATGAATGAAAGAATAATGGAATTAAACACAGAGGCAAAGCCCACGAGAGGCAGAGCAGCAGGGGAGGCCAGAGCCAGACCCACAGGATCAGTTCTGGGAGGGAAATGGGGCAGGAGGGGCTGGGCCTCACCCTGCCCTGCCCCGCGTGTCTCTCTGTCCACTCCCGGGCCCGGAGCAGGAACAGCTGCTTGTTGTACTTGTACTCTGAGGACTGAAGGGGAAGAGCAAGACAAAGCCAGGCTTAACACAGCACATCAAGAAGCTGGGACTTAGGCCTGGCTTTAGGGCTCCTAAACCAGCCCAAACCCAAGGCATCAGATCCCTTGGGTTTGCCTGAAGAACTAGAGTGGCCGTTTTGCCCCGAAGGTAAAGCCTGAAGGTGAGACCTTGGCCAGCTCCTGTGCTCACCTGATCCGCTGCCAGAGTGGTCATCCAAAGCTCAGCCTAAACCCCTCCCTGCCCTGCCCACGGGGAGGACTCACGATGTCAGCCATGAGAGGGTCGTCAGGGTTGGGCTCTGCCATCAGCAGCTGGATGGAGCTCAGCAGGGTGGAGATGCTCAGCGAGGGCCTCCAGGCACCCTGCGGGGAGAGGAGCCTGGCCTGAGCCCTCAGCACCCACAGAAACACCACCCCAACCCTGAGCACCTCAGCAC
>NW_020885067.1:332828-339490 GCF_003945725.1 Corapipo altera | reverse complement strand
CCCAACTCCTGGCTCCAGGGAAGCCCAGCAGGGCAGTGGGAACAACCTCAAAGCTGCAAGAGCTCAAGGATCAGGGGGATTGTTGGGATTGTCCCCTGCAAGTCCAGCTCACGATGATCCCTGCGGTTCCTCCCAGCTCAGGAGATGCCATGGGCTGGATCCTGCACACATCTCGTCTCCAGCCCTAACTCCCTTTGGCTCCCAGCCCTGAAACCTTGGAAACTCCTTGGGAACAAAGGCTGTCCTCCAGCCCTGGCAGGACACCAAGGAGAGGCCGTTTCCAGCTGCCCTCCCCACAGGTGTAAATAAATCAGGAGCACAGGACATTCAATCGGCTCCCAGGGAGCAGGGAAGGAGCTCAGGGCCCGGCCCTGCCTCACCTTGGGGGGTAACTTGAGCACATCCAGGCAAATCCTGCCTGCAGAGTCGATGTTGGGGTGGTAGATGGGGGTCAGGAAGCGGATTTTGGGGGGCTCAAAGGGGTACCTGGGGGAGGAGAGTTAAGGAATGAGGAATTGTCGTGTCTCTGGTGGTTTCACCACCTTCATTCCCTCCTGGTTCATTGAATACCCTTCCCCATGGATCGCTGGAGCCTTTGCTGCTTCCAGCACTTCCCTGGACAGCCTCCCACAAGGGAAGCTTTGCCCTGATGAACAAGCTGTTCCCACAAAGCTCTGGGACGGCAGAAGTCTGATCATGGCACTTTTTGGGGGTTAATCGACACATCTGGGATGTTCAAGGTGAAATAAATGTGTCAGTCACTGGAGAAACACTGACATTCCTTGAAAAAAGGGGCTCAATCCCATTCCTTGTTGGCAGGATAAAGGGAAGCAGCAAGTTCAGCAGCTCACTCATATTTGAGAGCAGCACTCAATCAGACAATTCCAGACTGGGCTGGGTTGGAGGGACCTTCAATCCCAGCCCAGCCCAGCCCTGCCACAGGCAGGGACACCTCCCACCATCCCAGGTGGCTCCAGCCTGGCCTTGGACACTTCCAGGGATGGGGCAGCCACAGCTTCTCTGGGAATTCCATCCCAGCCCCTCCTCACCCTCCCAGGGGAGGATTTCATCCCAATTAATCCAAGCTAGATGTTGCTGCCCATTTACCTCTCAGGAATGATGATTTCCAGGTTGAATATTCCCTTCTCATAGGGTGTGTCTGCACCTCCTAGGATTTCTTCAGGAGCAAGATGAAAACAGAAAGGTTACATTCCAAACCCTTTGGATATGTCCAGCAGCCTCCAGGGAGCTCCCAGAGCTGCAGAAGTGCTCAGATCATGGAATCCTGGAATGGTTTGGCTTGGAGGGACCTCAAAGCCCACCCAGTCCCACCCTGCCATGGGCAGGGACACCTCCCACCATCCCAGGCTGCTCCAGCCTGGCCTTGGACACTTCCAAGGATGGGGCATCCTCTGAGAAATCCATTCCAGGGCCTCCCCACCCTCCCAGGGAAGAATCCCTTCCCAATATCCCATCTCTCCCTGCCCTCTGGCAGTGTGAAGCCATTCCCTGTGTCCTGTCCCTCCATCCCTTGTCCCCAGTCCCTCTCCAGCTCTCCTGGAGCCCCTTTAGGCCCTGGAAGGGGCCCCGAGGTCTCTCTGGAGCCTTCTCTTCTCCAGGGGAATGTTCCCAGCTCTCCCAGCCTGGTTCCAGAATCCTGGAATGGTTTGGGTTGAAGGGACCTTAAAGCTCATCCCATTCCACCTCTGCCCTGGGCAGGGACACCTCTCACTATCCCAGGTTGCTCCAACCTGGATTTGGACAATTCCAGGGATGGGGCATCCTCTGAGAAATCCATTCCAGGGCCTCCCCACTCTCCAAGGGAGGAAGCCAGGAAATTGAAATAAATAAAAATCAAACATTGAAATAAATAAAAATCAAACATTGAAATAAATATCACATATTAAAATCAATAAAAATCACATATTAAAATCATGTATTAAAATCACATAAGTTAAAAACACATAACAATAAAATTAATAGAAATAAATAAAAATAAAAGTATCTTCCCTAAATTTCACGCTTTCATGGAGTTCATAAAGCACAAACCCTGCAGTGAGCACAGACCTAGGTCAAATTCTGACCCAGCCCTGGCTCAGGGACCCCCCAGGTGCAACCAGAACCCCCCCCCAGCACATCGGGGCCCCCCCCGGGCACTCCAGGGACCCCCCCGGTACCCACGTGCCCGCAGCTCGCCAGCGCCGTGCCCGCTGTGCCAGCAGGAGATTCCCGGCGGCGGCTCCGAGGCGAGCAGGGACAGCTCCCGCTGCAGGCGCGTCCTCCTCTGCATGCTCCGCTCCAGCCCCGGCACCGGGCTGAACTGGAACCGCCTGAAACGGGAGTGGCGCTGGGCTCGGAGCTGCTGTCCTGCTGCAGAGCCGCTCGCAGAGCAGCTGAGCCCGTCCTGGAGCTGCTCCCACATCCCTGAGATCCAGCCCCTCAGTGCCAGCTGAGCCTAGGAAATCCCGGGCTTAAATATTCCCGAATAAACCCCGGGCTTTAATATTCCCTGATAAACCCCGGGCTTAAATATTCCCGAATAAACCCCGGGCCCAATTAATTACCCCCTTAGCCTAATTAATCACCCCCTCGGCCTAATTAATTACCCTCTCAGCCCAACTAATTACCCCCTCAGCCCAATTAATCTCCCCCTCAGCCTATTTAATCACCCATCAGCCCAATTAGTTACCCCCATCCTAATTAATTACCGCTACAGCCCAATTATTAACCCCCTCAGCCTAATTACTGTCTCAGCCCAATTCCTGACCTCCTCAGACAAATTAATTACACCACAGCCTCATTAGCCCCTCTGCCCAACTATTAACCCCCTCAGCCTAATTAATTACCCCTCAGCCTCATTAATTACCGCCTCTGCCCACTTATTACCTCCTCAGCCTAATTAATTACCCCCTCGACCCAATTAATCAGCGTCTCAGCCTAATTAACCACCCTCTCACACGGACAAGGACGGCCCCCCCAGACCCACCCTCACAGAATCCCCTCAGGAACAGCCTCCGCCTCTAGGCGTGCTGCATAATTACCGCCCCGGACCCATTAATTACCCCCCGGACCCGTTACCCCCAGATCCGTTAATTACCCCCCCCCCGGACCCGTTAATTACCCCCCCGGACCCGTTAATTACCCCCAGATGCGATATTTACCGGCTGAGGGTGCGACCGCCGTTTCCCGCTCCCCCTCCAGACCCGTGAGGCGGCGCGCGCCGGGGGCGGGACTTCCTCCGTTGCCTGGCAACGGCCAGACGCTCCGCGCGCCCCCCCTGCCTCCCTGTCGCGCTGATTGGGTGACACCGCCGGCCTAGCTCCGCCTTCTAGCCGTTCCACTTTGAATGCGAGCGCTGGCATTGGGTGAGAGCCGCGGGCGGGAAGGCGAGCCACGCCCCCTGAACAAAACCAGTGCGGGGGGGGGAGGGCGCGGGTGACTTGGCGCAGTGAGGGGAAAGCGGGCGCGGGGTCGGGACCCCCCAGGAGCTCCGCGACCTCTCGGGATCCCCCCGGCCCCGAACCGCGTTAAAGCTCCGCGGGCAGCGCGCAGCGACCCTTGCGTAACCCACCCGGCCCGGCCCCTCGTCCCCTGGCCGGTGCTGTGTAACCGGCTCTGCGGGCCGAGGAACCCGCGCCGCGCCCCGCTCAGAGGGAAGGAGATAAATGCGGGCCCTGGGAGCTGTGGGGTCGAGGCCGCTCCCCTCGCCCCTTCCCCGCCCTCCTGAGGGCCCCGGGTTGTGTCGTGTACCCCCTTCCCCGGGCAGAGACCCCCGGCCGGAGCCCGGACCCACCCAGCTGAGCCCCACGGGGGTGGTTTTGGGGGCTGTTTTCCTGCTGTGACCCCAAACCGGCATTTTCTTGCATCTCCAGCACCGTTTTTACGCCCCTGAACTGTTGAACGAGAGGAATAACCCGGGCTGGACCCGCCTCGGGGGTGGCCGTCGAGATTCCATGATTTTCCAGGGGAGGTTTGGGAGAAGCCGCCGGGCTCGGAGCGGACACGACGGGACACTTGGGCTCCTCCGGCGGCTTCCCGGTGGCTCCCGATCCCGACAGGGCTTGGGATCTGCTCCCCAACCTCTGCCCTGAGCCGAGCTCAGCCCCCCTGCCCCTGCTCCCAGCTCAGCTGGAGCCTCCCAGGGGGTGAAATGTGGGAATCGAGGAATGGGTGTAGTTATCCCATCCAGCTCTGCTCTGGAGCCGGGCTGGGAGAGTTGGAAATGTTCCTCTGGAGAAGAGAAGGCTCTAGGGAGACCTTGGAGCCCCTTCCAGGGCCTAAAGGGGCTCCAGGAGAGCTGGAGAGGGACTGGGGACAAGGGATGGAGGGACAGGACACAGGGAATGGCTTCACACTGCCAGAGATGGGATATTGGGAAGGAATTCCTGGCTGGGAGGGTGGGGAGGGGTTGGGATGGAATTCCCAGAGGATGCCCCATCCCTGGAAGTGTCTAAGGCCAGGTTGGAGCAGCCTGGGATAGTGGGAGGTGTCCCTGCCCAGAGCAGGGTGGGACTGGATGGGATTTGAGGTCCCTTCCCATCCAAACCAATCTGGGAAATCCGGAAACTGGGATGATTCCCACTGAAATCCTCTGACAGAGGGAGTCCTGTGTCAGGTCTCTGAGGAGCTCAGGGCTCCTACAGAGCTCCTGGATATCATCTTCTCTCCTACTCGGAGTGGTGAGGCCAGAGCAGAGCTTTGAACCTGCTCCTGCTTTTCCTCCTTCTCCTCCAACCCTTCTCCTCCAACCCTTCTCCTCCAAACTTCTCCAAAAGCAAGAGATTTGTGGTCAAAAGAGCTGAAGGTTTTTTTGGAGCCCCTTTTCTGACTGGAATTGTTCTTTGCAGGGGTTGAGTGTCCTGAAATTCCTCATTTGTTCAGGGTTCTGCTCAGAGTGTTGGGGCCAGAGCAGAGCTTTGAACCTCTTCCTGCTTTTTCTTCTTGTCCAGACTTGTCCAAACTCCTCAAAACTCCTTGTCCGAACTCCTCAAAACTCCCTGAAACTTGCCCAAAATCTTCAAAACTTTTCCAAGCTCGTCCAGACTCCTCGTCCAGACTCCTCGTCCAGACTCCTAGTCCAGACTCCTCCTCCAGACTCCTCCTCCAAACTCCTCCTCCAAAACTTGTCCAAACTCCCCCAAACTTGTCCAAACTTGTCTTACCTTGCCTTCCCTTTTCCTGGAAGGCACAGTTCTAATCCACTGCCTGTTCCCTGGGGAAGATCTGCTGCTCTGGATCCTCCTGGATCCCATGTATCTCCTTGGCTGATTCCTCCCTGCTCCAGGACGGATTTGCTGTTCCCTGTCCGTGGTGCTGACCCAGGGCAGGGCACCAGGAATGTCAGGATAACGGCCTGGTATGGGATTGGGGTCCCCAGCTTGGGTTTTTAGTCTCCAGTTTGGGGTTTTTAGTCCCCAGTTTGGGGTTTTTAGTCCCCAGTTTTGGGTTTTTAGTCCCCAGTTTGGGGTTTGTTGTCCCCAGTTTGGGGTTTGTTGTCCCCAGTTTGGGGTTTGCAGTCCCCAGTTTGGGGTATGCAGTCCCCAGTTTGGGGTTTTTAGTCCCCACTTTGGGTTTGCAGTCCCCAGTTTGGTTTTGTTGTTCCCAGTTTGGGGTTTTAGTCCCCAGTTTGGGTTTGTTGTCCCCAGTTTGGGGTTTTAGTCCCCAGTTTTAAGGCCCAGACTTTCCCTTCAAAAGCCCTGAGGGGGATGGACTTTAGTTCCCTGGGAGGGCTCCTTGGAGGTTCTCCTTGGAGGGCTTTGTGTGCCTGGATCTTCAGTGAGTCCTGAGAGTGCCTGGGACAGCAGGATCATGGAATTCCAGCCTGGCTTGGGTGGGAAGGGACCTTAAAGCTCATCCAGTCCCACCTTTCCATGGGCAGGGACACCTCCCACTATCCCAGGCTACTCCAAGTTCATCCAACCTGGCCTTGGACACTCCTAGGGATGGTGCAGCCTCTGGGAAATCCATCCCAGCCCTTCCCTACCCTCCCAGCCAAGAATTCCTTCCCTTTTGTGTCCCCTTTGTGTCCCTTTCATATCCCTTTTGTGTCCCATTTTGTCCCATTTGTGTCTCCTTTGTGTCCCTTTTGTGTCTCTTTCATGTCCCTTTTGTGTCTCTTTCATGTCCCCTTTGTGTCCCTTTCATGTCTCTTTTGTGTCCCGTTTGTGTCTCATTTAATATAATTTTTTTTATAAAATCATCTGAGTTTTTATATCTAAAGAATTGTGCTAAATCTGAATCCTTTCCCAGACTCCAAGAGCACAGAAATCTGTATACTAACATTTTCCACGACATCATGCTGCTGAGTGACACATCCCTTAAAAAAATGAGATGTTTAAAATGTTAATTATTATTTTACTTTATTGATGATTAAAAATTGTAATTGTATATTATTGATATATAAAGGATAATTATAACATTATTGCAATTATTATTATACCCTAACCCGGTACTCCAGGCTGTCATTCCCACTATCCCAGGCTGTCATTCCCAGTATTCCAGGCTGTCATTCCCGCCATCCCAGGCTGTCATTCCCGGTATTCCAGGTGTCATTCCCGGTAGTGCCGCTGGAGGAGCTGCTTCCCCTCACGGCCCCAGAAGGCGTGGGGTGGGCCAGGCCAGTACCCCCAGTATTCCTGCTATCCCAAGTGTCATTCCCGCTA
>NW_020885067.1:332231-332818 GCF_003945725.1 Corapipo altera | reverse complement strand
GGTGTCATTCCCGCTATCCTGGGTGTCATTCCTGGCAGTGCCGCTGGAGGAGCCATTTCCCGGCCGTTGCCCGGAAGGCGCAGGCCAGGCCGGGCCGGGCCGGTAACCCCCGTACCCCAGGTGTCATCCCCACTATCCCAGGTGTCATTCCCGCTATCCCGGGTGTCATTCCCGCGGTTGCAGCTGGAGGAGCCGTTTCCCCTCAGAGCCCCGGAAGGTGTAGGGTGGGCCAGGCCGATGCCCCCGGTATTCCTAGTATTCCTGCTATCCCAGGTGTAATTCCTGCTATCCCAGGCTGTCATTCCTGGCAGTGCCGCTGGAGGAGCCGTTTCCCGGCCGTTGCCCGAAAGGCGTGGGGCGGGCCGGTACCCCCGGTATTCCCGCTATCCCAGGTGTCATTCCCGGTACCCCAGGCTGTCATTCCCACTATCCCAGGCTGTCATTCCCCTCAGCACCGCTGGAGGAGCCGTTTCCCGGCCGTTTCCGGTAAGGCGCGGGGCGGGCCGGGCCGGTACCCCTGGTACTCCCGGTATTCTCGGTATTCCCGCTATCCCGGGTGTCGTTCCCGGCAGTGCCGCTGGAGGAGC
>NW_020885067.1:309943-332221 GCF_003945725.1 Corapipo altera | reverse complement strand
GAGGAGCCGTTTCCCCTCACGGCCCCGGAAGGCGCGGGGCGGGCCGGGCCGGCGGAAGCGGCGCGGGCGGGGCCATGTCCGGGAGCGCCGAGCGGCGGCCGCAGTTGTGAGTGACGGGAATGGGATCGGGATCGGGACCGGGACACTACCCCACAGGGACGGGATGGGAACGGGAACGGGACACCTCCACAGGGACGGGACTGGGACACGACCCCACAGGGACCGGGATTGGGAACGGGAACGGGACACCCCCGCAGGGACCCCGGGGAGGGCCGGGCTGGGGGCGTCGTCCTACCCGTCCCTGCCTGGACTTTGCCTGCTCGTCCCATCTCATCCCTTCCTTTCCTGTCCCTTCTCTTCCATCCCCATCTATTGTCATCCCTTCCCATCCCTCTCTTTCCTTTTCCCTTCCCTTCCCTTCCCTTCCCTTCCCTTCCCTTTCCTTCCCTTCCCAAACCTTCCCTTCCCAAACCTTCTCTTCCCTTCCCAAACCTTCCCTTCCCTTCCTTTCATTTTTTCCCCTCTCTTTCACTTTCCTTTTCCCTCCCCGGCCCTGTCCCGGTCCCGGTGCCCCCCGGCCGTTCCCGGGGCCATTCCCGGGGCCGTTCCCGGTTCGGGTCCGTTGTTCCCGTTGTTCGTTTGGACCCGTCGAGGGGATGTAAGAGATGCGAGAGAGAGGGGTTGAACCTTCCACGCTTTAAAGCCATGGAATCCTTGAGGCTGGAAAAGCCCTCTGGGACCATCGAGTCCAACCACTCCCAGCCCTGCCAAGGCCACCCCTGCCCGTGTCCCCAGGGGCCGCATCCACAGGGATTTTAAATCCCCCCGGGGCTGGGGACTCCAAACCCCCCTGGGCAGCCCCTTCCCGTGCTTTACAGCCCTTTCCAGGCAGGAATTTCCCCAATATCCAACCTGACCCTCCCTGGCTCAGCCTGAGGCCGTTTCCTGTCCCTTGTTCCCTGGAAGCAGAGCCCGAAACCACCCCCCCCCCGCCCCCCCCCCCCTGTCAGGGAATTCCAGAGGGAGAAGGTTCCCCCTGAGCCGTCTTTTCTCAGGCTGAGCCCCCCCCAGCTCCCTCAGGACTTCTCCAGCCCCTTCCCAGCTCCCTTCCCATCCCTGGACTCTCCAGGGACCCCTTTGGCACCAGCTGCTCGTTCCCATATCCCACATCCCAGTCCTGGGTTATCCCAGCCCTGCCCGTGCCAAGGGCATTCCCAGCTCCAGGCCCACATTCCCAGCTCCAGCAGGGCCGGCGGCTCGGCCCTGCTTTGGCTCCCGATGGGTTTCCCTGTCCCTGGAATTCTCCAGGAGGTGTTTGGGGTGAGTTTGGGGCTGCCCTGGGATGGCCTTGGATTCTCCCGAGGGTTTTGTGGCTGGAGCAGGATCTGCCCATGGATTGAGCCCAGGGAGCCTTTCCTGGCACATCCTGGAATTCTCTGCTCCCAGGGAATATCCCACAGAGCTGGAGGAGTCTCCAGACATGATTATTGTTGAACACAAAGTGCTTTTTGTGCCATTGTTGGAAGCTTCTAGATTAGGAGAAAACCTCAGGGCATTGGGGAATTCTGGTCAGGATTCCTGTGGATTCAACATCCACATCCCGATTTCCTTTGGATAATAATAATAAATTATTTTTATTAAGTAGGAATATTAACAATTATTAGTAATTATAGTAATTATACATAAAATATCCACAATAATAATTATAGTATTATTAGTGATAATTATTAATAAATTTCAAATTGTTTTATTAATTATTAAATAATAATTATTTTATTACCATATTCAACCACTATGTGGAATGGATACAGCTATATAAAATAAATATATAAATAAATATAAGTATACAGTTACATTATTATTATTATTATTATTATTATTATTATTATTATTATTATTATTATTACTACTACTACAATATTCAGCCAGTCCATGGATTGGATACACTTTTATAAAATAATTAGATACAAACTCCAATCCACTAATTCCACTTTGTCCCTGGGGGTGCTTTTCCAATTTACAATAAATGTTATTTTACCTCTTCCTGGATCCAACTGGTCCCAGTCAAATAAAGCCTGGTGGTTCCTCTGGAGTGGCTCAAATTCCTGATAATTTATTCCCATCCATGGAAGGCGAAAGTTGAGTCTGAACCAACATCTGACAGGGGGAGAAGGGGCCTGTTTTTCCAGGAGGGTTCATTTGTTCTGGTGACTCTGCAGGAAAATTGCAATTTGTGCCAGGTTGTCTCTTTAATCTGGTTTATTTTTGGTGACACAGCCGTGATTTCTCTGGGATTTCACATCCTCTGGGTTGGATTTGGTGATTGAATTTATTCAGGGTAAATCAATGGTTCTCATTTCCTGGAAATATCCCAAAATATGTTTGTTAATGAACCACGAGGGACAGAAAATGGAAGTTTAAATGCTCAGTATTTTGTGTTTCATGCTGCTTTAGTGAGAGGGATGAACAACAGGAGGAGTTTAGGCAATAAAATGGGTGAAAACAGAAATTCTGTGGAGCTGAGGGAGGGGAAGGAGGATGAAGAGGAGAAAGAAAACTCCAGGAATGATGGGAAACATTCTCAAGGACAACTTGGCATAAAACAATTTCTGTTATTATTTTTGTCTTAGGAAAGGGAATTTACTTGATCTTAAACCCAATGGATCCGATCTGATAATCCCCCTAAAAAGGGGATCCAAGTAGAATTTTTTTCACTCTGCTGAAGGGATTCTTAAAGATCCATTAATTCAGATTAAAGGATTCTTAAAGTTCCATTAATTCAGATTGACAGTGGCCTGAAAACTGGAGTAAAATAACTTTTAACTCTCCTCTTCATCACTCAAAAAGTGGGTGAAAATGCCTTATTTTTATTGTGGTAACGTGAAACCTGGTGATTGCTTTGTGTTTCCTGGGAAAGCCTTTCTGGTGTGAGGTTGTTACAATGAAATATTTTCCGTTTAAACACCCCAAAAATGTTGGCAATGGTCCTTCCCTTCCTCTTCTGGAGAGGTTTGAGTGGGAATTCCACTCCTCAGGATCTCAGGGAACATTTCCCTCCCTTCTCTCTTGTGTTCTGGGTTTTTTTGTGGTTCTCCAGTGCCTGAGGTCCGAGCACAAACCCCGTGATTTCCCAGACAGTTGCTGTTCTGGGCTTTCTCTTTTCCATGGACACACAAAAGCTCAGAGTTTCCTTCTGCAGTGCTGGGGCTCATCAAACCCCCCAAAACTCCCCAATCCCTGTTTGTGGCGTGGTCAATCCCAGTTTTTGGAGCCTGTTGGAGGTGAAGTGGCTCCGGGTGGGGCCATGGGGAGCGCTGGGATCCCTCTGAAGATCCTGCCCTGGAAATGCTGCTCTGCTCCTCCCTCCCTGCTTTCCTCACTGCCCCCTCTGATCTCCCCCTCCCTCCTGCCCACAGTTAGAGGTGTCCCCTTGCCTTGACAGGTGGAGGAAGGAGGTTTTCCTGCCCCTTGGTACCCCTTTGCAGCCCTAGGTAGTTGGGGTGGAGGTAAGTGCCTCTTTGCTCTCTATCAGACCAGCAGGTTCCCTGGGACTCTGCGGGAAAATCCCTCTGGGATTATCAGGGTGTTGATCCTCACTGATGGAGGGGGAGTCGAGGCTGTGGATCGTGGGGTTGTGAAGGAATTCCTGGGAGATCCAGAGCACAGGACACAAAGTGCTGCCCAGGAGCTGCTGATCTTGCTGACATTCATTGTCAGCCGTGCTGGGAGGTTCCAAGTGCTCCCAAAATCCCCTTTTTCTGCTTTCCTTGTGTTCAACCACACTGGGATTTCTGCCTGCTCTGTGTCTGAGCCAAACTCCTGCTGTCAGTGCTGCTCCTTCTCACCTCTCACTTCTGAGTCCAGAACATCGAGCTCCATTTTCTTCTCCCAGCTTCCCCCAGAACCACAGGATCTGCTGCCCCTTCTTTAAGTTTTTGGGGGTGAAAGACAGATCCGATCCTTCATGGAAGAGTCTCCTTTCTCACACATTGTGCCCCAGAAATGAGGCTCTGGACCAAAATATTGGGTGTGGGGGTTAATTCCAAGGTCACAAGGAGGGAGGATCTGGTTGGACAGACAGTGGGGGGTGTTTGGTCACCCCCCGGGCTGCAGCAGGAGCTGTCCAGCCTTGGGATGAACATCCCTGACACTTGGTGAGAAAAGGCAAAGCCTTGGCTGACTCCTGGAGCAGATCCAGCAGTGGGACACGGCATGGAGACCTCCCGGGCACAATTCCAAGCCCAAAGGACAGGGAAAAAGCCATTCTAGAGCTCCCTGCCAGGGAGGCAGAACCAGCCCCGGTGTCACCCGGGTGGGGCCGGGACTGATCCCAAATCCGTGTTTTCTGGGAGTTCATTGGTGTGGGAACTCCGTGGGGTGGAGCTGATGCCCTTGGTGACTCCAGGTGGGGTTGGCAGCTCTGCCCTTTAATCCTTCTGGATCTATCAGGACCAGGAAACCAGCTCCCAGTCCTTTGGTCCCTTCTCTCCCGACAAGGGCGGCTCTGTCAGCTCACAGTGCTCTGGGCGTGGGATTGTCCTCCCAAGAGTCCAGGAGCTCCTGAGGGAGGTCCTGCATTCGGGAAAACCCCCTTGGGGTGGGAAAGGTTCTCTGTCTTGCCATGGACTCCAAAATCCTGGCATTTGAAGCAGTCCCACCTTGACCCGTGTTCTGACAAGACTCTCTTGGTTTGAGTCCCTTCACCTGCACAAAATCTCTGTTTCCTCTCCTGGTGTCCCTTGTGCTGTTTCCATGTCTTTCTCCTCGTTTTTGAAGCCTTTTCCTTCCCAGACTGAGCCTCCTGTCCTCAAAAATGTTCAAAACCTGGTGGCATTTGAAGGTTTTCCATCTCTTTGAGGATGAATCACCTTTGATTTCTGTGTCTCAAGGATGAGCAACGCGGGTGCGGGAGTTGGTCACCTCCACCCTGTCCCACAAAGTAAACGTGTCCTGCTTCTGAATTCCTGGGGTTTTTGTGTGTGCCTGAAGTAATTTCTGCTTCCATCTTGCCATTCAACTGATCTGCCTTGTGGTTTCCTGGAGCTTTCCTGCAATTCCTGGTTCCCAGCACCACGAGGGGATATGAGCAGTAACAGGGAGACGGGAGAGGAGGCGACGGTTTCGTGTTCAGAGTAATTCCTTGTGAGGGGAAGAGGAGGATAATGTGAGGTGTTTCCTTGGGTCTTTTCAGATATTTTTAAGCTGAAAAAGATGCCATTTCTGGCTGCTGGAGGGGCAGGAATTGGGCAGTGTCTCCAGCCAGTCTGTGGTGGTGGGAGATGCAAACCTGGAATGTTCCGTGGGCAGGGCAGGAGGAAGCTCCTGAAGCTCCTGAGGCTCCTGAAGCTCCCAAAGCTCAGCTCTGTCTGGTTCCTGGGGTGGCCCTGGGGGTGCAGGTCCCTGCTGCTGCTGAGTTGAAGTGTCTGTGCTGTGTTCACTCACCCTGCCTCTCGTTTCTCTCTCTCCCCTCTCTTTGTCAAGCATCGCAGGCTGCATGTACCGAGTCCTTCAGACCACGGGACCAGATGGAAAAAACCTCCTGAAATTGCTCCCCATTTCCAAACCTTCAGGAAGCTTTGTGCCGCTAGTTCAGGCTCCAGCCATGCCAAATAGCCCTGCAGGGAACATCTCCACCCCTGTCCATCTTACCTTTAAGACCCAGCTCGGCAGTTCTGCTGCGCCTTCATCTGTTAAGATCTTCCAGTCTCCTAATTCCGGGAAGATCATTCTTACAAGGACATTAGAGAAGCAGGAGGGTGTCAGGGCAGATTCTGAGAAGGAGGGCTTGGTTCCCGGTGCCAGTGTGCAGGGCAGGGGCTCTGTGCAGGACGTGGCCGTGCCCGGCTCCTCGCCCCAGAGCGGCACAGCCTACATGGTGGTCAACACAAACCCCCTCCCAGCACAGAACCCCGGCAAGCCCCTGGTGCTGCCCTCCGGCCACCACCTGCAGATCCCGGCTGATGCCGAGGTGAAGTCTGTCCCGGCGTCCCTGCTGCCCCCGGCCATCCAGCAGAAGATCCTGGCGGCCGCAGCCACCTCTGCGTCCGATGGCTCCAAGATGCCGACGGTGATTTATGTGTCCCCCGTGAACACCGTGAGGACCCCCCAGGCCCTCTCCAAACGGGTGCAGGCCTTGTGCCCCCAGAGCAGCCCCGAGGCTCCCAGAGCCCTGCTGTTGGCAGCAGCCCCAGAGGGGGCCGGTGCTGGCCTGGCTGAGGGGCCGCGGCGCCGCCAGGCCCCCATGAAGTGGATCGTGCAGGAGGCCACTCCGCTCACCCCGTGCCTCATCCCCGTGAAATCCTCCAACAACGTGGCTTCCAAGATCCTGAAAACCCTGTCGGACACCAAGAACGTGGGAGTGAGCTCTGCCAACGTCCTGCCCCTCTGCCCCAGCGGGCCCGAGGCCAGCCAGGCCAAGCTGACGCCGCTGAAGGACAATGCCCTGGTCATGTACAACGGGAAGGTCTATCTGCTGGCCAAGAGGGGCTCTGACATCCTGGCAGCTCAGGCTGAGAGACAAACCCCCTCCTCTCCTGAGCCCTCACTCAGAAAGGAGACGCCCCAGCGTGTGGACTCCTCTGCTGTCAACCAGATCACCAGCAAAGTGGTCAACCTGGTGCTGTCCAAGAGCAAAGGGGTGCTGCTGGCCCAGACGGACCCAAACCCACGGGCAGACCTCCAACATTCCTCCCCAAACGACTCCAGAGCCGCCCCCGCGGCCCCAGTGCTGGCCGGTGCTGCCCAGCAGGATCCTGGGGCCATCCAGGGCCATCCCTGCCCTGCTCCACCCACGGGAGACACCCCGGGCCCGGCTGGGGGGGCACAGGGGCACCATGGCAGGGACAGGAGTCACCCCGTGCCCAGGGCAGCGGGGGCTGTGTCACCCCAGGGGGAGCAGGAACGGGCTCACAGTGCAGACTGGCCCAAGGTAATTTAATTAACTACCAATTAAACACCCCCTCTCAGTCTCGGGGGGGGTTTGAGCTGACAAAATGGCCTTTGAGGAGTTCATGGATCTCTGTCCCCAGGTATCCTGGCCTGGAGTTGGTTCTGGTCCATAAATGGTCTTTGTTTTCCCCACTGAGGTTGAACTGTGCAAGTGAGAAATGCAAGGAGAGGAAGGGGCCCAGCAAAGATGGGTTTTATCCCCTCCCGGGATAAATTCTCAGGAACTGGAGCTCCAGGGAGGCTGGTGGTGACTGGAGCTCTCCAAGGTGGATCCATACCCATTCCCAGCACAGCTTTGGGCTGCAGGTGGGATGTGAGGTGGAGAAGGAGAAGTTTGCAGCTTCCCAGGAGGAAAATGAGCTGGAAGAGCAGAGTTTGTGCTCCTGGCAGGGCACAGGCAGGTCCAGGCTCCTTCCTCCCATGGACCCACCTCCTTTTTGGCTTGTTCCTCACCCGAGAAATGGTTGAAATCCAGTTTATTTCTGCGTTTCCTTTCACCTCAGGGAGGAACAGCTGAGCAAAGGTGCTGCTTTCAGCTTCTACATTTGCCAAGCCCTGGGTTGTAAAGAGCAGAAGCACTGCCTGCTCCTCCCTCCTCCTCCTCTGGCACTTGGAAGGTGTAGAACAGGAAATTCTCTTGTTGCTCCTCCGATTTCTGTGCTTGCTGGTTGGACTGGATGCCTTCTGGATGCTCCATGATGGATTTTCCTTGTTTTGGGGGGGGGGGTGGGTTAAAATGGGGGTTTAAGTAATTAATGAGTGTTAGACCCGTGATAATGAGTATAATTTACCAAAATGATTCTCTGTGCTAAATGAGGCTCTTGGAGGGGGGCAGACAAAGCCAATGTTCTCCTGTCCTTCCATCACCTCTTTTCCCATATTTCTGTATTTTATCTATCTTTGTGGAGAGAAGGAGAGAGCGAGAGACGGACTGATGGTTCTCTCACTGCTTCTGTGTTTCAGATCCGGGGGGAACACATGGATTCCCTGGGAGAGCTGGAAACACAACCCCCAAAGCAGCCCCACTGGAAGCAGTACTTGGAATTAAGGAAAAAATTTGGGCTCACCAAGGAGGAGAGAGTTTACCTGAGGAGAATCCCACTGATCCAGGACTCCTGGGAGAATCCAGAGGAAAAGGGCTGTTCCAGTGACAGCCTGGAAAGGAGAAGTGATTCCTGCAGGTCATCCTCCCTGGATGTGGAAATAGGGAACTGCCTGCAGGAATGCGTTCCAGAGGAAAAGGTACCTGGGAATCTTTTCAGGGCTAAAAACCCTTGGGAAGGCATTGCCAGGGCAGGGCTGGGGGTTGTTGGGAGCCTCCCACCCTTGGATTCACCAGGAATCATTGGGACAATGGTTCCTAGGACTTGTTTGGGGTTTCTGAGCACCACCTGATGATCTTTGTGCTCATTTTTGGGCTCCACCGGAGGGAATTTGGGCAACAAATGGTTTGGGGGAGTTTGGCCTCACTGGTGGTGGCTGGACAGTGCCAGGGATGGTCCTGGTGGGAATTGGGGCCTCTGTGTCCTGGTTTGTGTTTAACCTTGTGTTTGTCCAGCAGTGCAGGGGGGACAAGCAGAGGGATGGAAGGATAATTTTGTGATTAACATAGTTTATAATTAATTAAAAATCGTATCAGTTGAGTTTGAGATCAGCCAAGTGCCATTATCTCAAGGCTGTGTGTTTATTAAACTAAATTAGAACTAATTTATTAAATTAAATTCACTCGTGGACCTGCCCAGCCTTCAGAGCTACAAATCCTTATAAACTTTGTCCTTTGTCACTGGGAGAACTTGGCTGGATGTTCCTGGAAGGGGGAACTTCCCTCCTAATGCATGGGAAGGGTTTTATCCATCCAGAGTTCAGCCAGTGTCCTGCATTTCCTTTTGTGGGACCCTGCCCGACTCAACCAAAGCTTCTCTCAGGTTTTGCTCATTCTGTGCTAAAATTGAGCAGATTTAAAGCTGCTCTTAAGATTAAACCCATTCCTGGGAGTGTCCAAGGCCACTTGGAGCAACCTGGCATAGTGGGAGGTGTCCCTGCCCATGGCAGGGGGTGGAACTGGATGGGCTTTAAGGTGTCTCCCAACCCAGCCCGTTCCATAATTCTGTGATTTAAATAACGGGATATCTGAGAGGAATTTCCCCTGGTCATGGACATCTCCTGGGGTTGAGCTTTTTGGAAATTTAAACATGGAGAATTCTGGTACATTTGGAATTTTCCCATCAGATCGGGAAGTTTTTGTCTTGCTCTTGTGTCAAAGAACTTGAGCAGCCACAGGGGATGAAGGGCAGGCCCAGCCCAGGCGGGTGTGCAGTGCCCTTCCCCTTCCAGGACGGAATTGAGTGGTCTGGAATTTTTAACCGGGAATCTTTGCCAGAAAAGCACAGAGACAGAAACATGTCCCTTTTCTCTGTTCCCACCCGTGCAGATCATTGCGGATCCGGAGGAGGATCTGACCAGGAAAAGGAAAATCAGATCCTCCCCCCTGTCAGACAGCGGGAAGAGGAGGAGAAACTCCTCCAGATCCTCCACAAGCCCAAGTTCAGAAACCACCAGTGCGCTTCCCAGGAGCATTTCACCCCCTCCAGCCTCCCCGGAGCCGAGCATTCCCACGGGATCCTCCGGAGCTTCCCAAGGGAGGGACTCGGAGCCAGGGACACCCCCAGCGGGCAGCGCCAGCACGGACTCGGAGATCCCAGAGCTGGTGGCTCCCAGAGAGGCTCCCTCCCTTCTGGAAGGTTCCTTCCGGGACGACGCTTTCCCGGCGGCTCCCCCGGACCTGGACGAGACGATCCGGGACGAGAAGATCAAGCGGCTGAAGCAGCTCCTGCGGGAGAGGGAGGCGGCACTGGAGGAGATGAGGAGGGAGATGCAACAGAGCTGAGACCCCCCTGGGCCCCGTTCCTCTGCCAGGGAGAAACCCCCGATGGAATAAGCAGCCTCATGAATTCCAGGCTGTGGGTGTGTTTGGAATTCTGTGTGGAATGCCGGGAATGGGAGACTTGGAGTGTCTGATCTCGCCCTGGGACATGGCCCGGCATGGGCAGCAGAGTTTCCATTGCACAGGGCCAGGTTTGGGGCTGGCAAAGGAATTGTGCAATCCCAGGGCCTGGTGCAGGCTGGGAAGCCCCTGGGAAGCTGTGGATGTGCTTTGGGTTGTTCTCCTCAAATGCATGAGAACTTTTTTGGTGAATCCCTGAGAACTTTTTTGTGAACCCTTAAGAACTTTTTCAGTGAATCCCTGGGAACTCATTTTGTGAATCCCTGAGAACAATTGTCAGGCAGAAGGCTGTGAGCGCTCTGTGGGTTACTGGATGTATTTAAGGGATGTGGGAATGGGACTGTCAGGCAGTGACAGTGCAGATATTTATACAAACCCTGGAGAAGGAGCCCTGGCTCTCCCTGTGGTTCCTGTGAGCCTTTATAAGGCCTTGGCCAGCTGTACAATGTGGGGCTTTGCCCAGTTGGGAGGGTGGGCTGTGGGTTTTTTAACCAGAACTCTGTCAATAATAATTTCTTCAGCCCCAGGTGGTGTCTGTAACATCCCTGGTGGTGTCTCTGGATTTGTTGTTCCTGGATGTGGCTCGTGCCACCCCCAGCTGATGGTCCCTTGGTGTGTGGGGTGGGATGACTTTGGACCCCCACTCTCTGTTGTCCGTGTCTTTGGCTCCTGCAGCTCTTCCCACAGCTCCTCCCTCTCTCTGACAACTATTAAGAACTTTTTATTTTTTCCCAGCAGAATTTGTCCCTGTTTTTTTTCCCTTTGTCCATTTCTGGTTTATGTTGAACACCAACCCCTGCTGGTTCCTCTCCCTACCAGGTCGTTGGTCACTGGGTTTGTGTTTTGTTCTTGTTCTTGTTTTCTGTGTTTTAATCCAATTTTCACCTGCAGGTTTTCATTTATTGCCCACAGGGTGTTGGTGGAGGGTGTTGCTGTGGAGGTGGGTCCTGGAGAGCTCTGCCAGCCCCATCTTCCCTGATTTTTGTGAGTCTTGACAGCGGGAAAACCTCCAGTGGATTTAGAGAGGGAAGGAAAAGGAAGTCCCTGCTCTGAAGAATCCCAGGTTTGGGTTGGAAGGGACCTTGAAGATCATTTCAAGGTGGGCAGGGACACCTTCCACTGGACCAGACTGAGGTCCAGCCTGGCCTTGGACACTTCCAGGGATGGGAGAGCTTGGATAGAAAAGCAGGCACAGAGTGGAGGGTGAGGGAGGAAGGTGAGTGATGGAAACAAACCCTTGGAGTTGAGGTTGAGCTGCTCTGTGAGGGAGAAGTGGTGGGACCAGCAGGTCAGGGCATCCATGGGGTCATTGTGTGTGCAGAGAGAGTTTGGGGGCAGAAATCCAGTTGGGCACAGGAAAGCAGATTAATTAAACACTTAATGAAGGGCTGGAGAGAGAAGGATGTGGCTGAATTGGACAGTCAAGTGTTGAGGGAGGGACCAGGGGTTGGACTCTGATCCCAACCCAGGATATTCCATAATTCTGTGGCCACCACAGGTGTGGGACCCACAGTGGTAAATGTGCAAAGCAAAGGGGACAATTCCACGGGATTTGGGGGAAAATGTGGGGTTTTGACCAGGCAGTGAGGACAATTCCTGTCTGCTGTTCCTGGGACGGGTGGGAGAGGCCCAGGTTTGGCCAAGGCTGTCAGAGATGAGTCAGCAGTTCTGTGGGAAAGGTGGGAATGCTCCCTCTGTGGTTGACCTTGGCCCATCCCAGGCTGCTCCCACGCTCCCCTCCCATGGGATGGGGGAAAGGACAAACCCATGGAGTTGGGGCTTGAGCCAAAGGCACTTTGGAAAAGCCACATCAGGAACTGGATCCCCGTGCTGTCAGCGGGCAGAGGATTGGCCACTTCCAGGCTCTCCGTGTGTGTGATGTTAAATTGGGAAGAGAAATCCTGGGACCGAAAATGTCGCTGCCTCCTCCTGCTGCCATCGGGCTTTTATTGCTGAGCAGGACCTTGGATGGCTCAGAAAATCCCTGGGATCAGGCTGGGAAAATGGTCCTGGCTGTGTCCATCTCAGCTTCGTGTCCATCCCCAACTTCTGGTCCAGTCCCAACTTGTCCATCCCTGACTTCTTGTTCTTTCCCAACTTCTTGTGCATTCCCAACTTCTGGTCCACTCCCAGCTTCTCGTCCATCCCGAGATTCTTGTTCATCTCCAACTTATTTTTCTTTCCCAACTTCTTGTTCATTCCCAACTTTTTGTTCATCCCCAACTTCTCATCCATTCCCAGCTTGTCCACCCACCTTCTGGTCCATCCCGAGTCCTGGTCTGTCCCCAGCCTGCTCTGGGGTCACACAGTGGGAGGAGGAGGAATCCTGGATGTCCCATGGCTGCTCCAAACATGGGGGTGTCACTCCCACATCCCAGACACGGTTTTTGGGATGCTGGAAGGACACCGACTCCATCCCACAAGATGTGAAGAGGTGGGAACCAGGAAGGAGGTGGAAGCAGCCTCATGTCTGGTGCCTTCTGACAAACATCTTCCCCTGTTTTCCAAGATCTCCAAAGAAATTTAATGAAGCGAAGATCTCCTTCCCTCTCCTTTCCCTGGAGGATTCCAGCACTGACATTCCACAACATCTGTCTCCCAGAAGCTCTTCTGCCCAACTTGAGGGGTCCATTGGCCTGAGTTGTCCCTTAAATGCTGAAAACTGGGAGAAGAATCCTTGCTGCGAGGTTGGGATGGAACGTGACCAGTAGGATTTGGTGGAAAAAAAGTGAATGGGCTGTTTCCAGTCTGATTCTGGAAAACCCCTGGTGCAGATCAGAAGGACAAAGCGAAGCCAAGTGTGGAAGAGATAAGAGGAGCCTTCTTGGAATGACATCCATGCAATTTGGGAGAGTCACTGAGAGCCAGGAGAAGCCCCTCTGAGGGGGAAAAGTTGTTCCAAACAGAGCAAAGGGGCTCCCAAGAGCCAAGGAAAGACCTGGAGGTTGTTGGAGCTGCTCCTCACCCGGACTCATCGTCACAGGTCATCAGCACGGGTTTGGTTTTCCTGCCGTTGTTCATCCCTGGGCTCCCAGGATCTGTGAGGAGTTTCCAGCAGGAACAGGAGTTCTGGGAATGCTGGCTGTGCCCCCGCAGGGACAGTCCCTGGGGGCAGGAGGTGCTGCAGTTCCACACTGGGACAACTCCAAGTACTGATGAAATCCATCGATTTAGGCCATGAATTAAAACTGTTCCCTTGAGCAAATACTCCGGAAGAATCCGTGGAAAACCTTTTGGGAGTTTCGGGTCCCAAGAGCAGAGGGAGCAGCAGGGGCTGGACAGGACAGGCTGGGGGGCAAAGCTGGGGCTGAGCCAGGCCCAAGGTCACCCGAGCTGGGCAGGACTGGCCTGATGTCCCCGCTCAGCTGGGGACAACCCCCCACAGCCCTTCCCAAGGCCTGTCCCAGACATTTGTGCACCCAGAGGATCGTTCAGGTTGGAAAAGACCCTCCAGAGGATCAAATCCCACTGGAAACCTGACACAGGCAAGCCCAGCACTGAACCAGACACAGGCACTGGGAGCAACTGGGAGTGGCTTTTGGGGTCTGTGCAGGACACCTGATCAGGAAAACCCCCTGGAGGAGGCCCTGGACAGGCAGGAGCCACCAGTGTCACATCCACAAACCCCTCAAGAGGGGCTTCACCCACCCAGCACAGAGGGGCAGAATCGACCCGGGAGGTTCTGGGATGTGTCGATGGGGATAAATTCCCTCTCCAGGAGGCGGAGGAGTCAACAAGGAGCAAGGGCTGTGCTGGACCTCGTGTTCACCCCCAGGAGGGGCTGAGGGAACATGGAATGGTGGAGTTGGAGTTCCTGGGACAGTGAGGACGGCACAGTAAACCCTGCCCTGGGCTCTGGGAGAGCAAAGTTTGGCCTCTGCAGGGATCTGCTGGGCAGAGTCCCATGGGATAAAGCCCTGCAGGGAAGAGAAGCCCAAGGTTGACATTCGAGTGTCACCTCCAGGCTTGGGAGCGACGCAGCCCAAGGAGGAGGAAGTTGGACAAAAACACCTGGGAGGGTGAACATGGGGCTCCTGGACAAACTCCAGCAGGAAAATGAAGCCTCCAGAGGGTGAAAGGAAGGACAGGCAGCCCGGGAGGAGAAGAGAGAGCTGGGCTGAACAGGCTGGGCCAGGTCAGGAGAGGTGGAGCTCTGGTGGAGTTGAACCTGGCCTGGGACGTCAAGGCAACAGAAAAGCTTCTGTTGGTGACAAGAGGAAGACTTGGGAAGAGGAAGACTTGTCCTTCCTCCGGGAGGAAACAGGGCCTGGAGGAGGCTGAGGGTCTCCAGGGTGTTTGTGCCTCAGCCCTCCCCAGCACCAGTGCAGGACTGCAGAAGGAAGGACCGTCCACAGCAGGAGAATCCCAGAATCCTGGAGGTTGGAAAAGCCTTCCAGGACCATCGAGTCCAACCTGTGACCATCCCCACCTTGTCCCCCAGCCCAGAGGACTGAGTGCCACGTCCAGGCATTCCTTGGACACCTCCAGTGGTGGGGACTCCAAACCTCCCTGGGCAGCCCCTGCCAAGACCTGACCACGCTTTCCAGGAAGAAATTCCTCCTGATGTCCCACCTACCCTCCCCTGGCACAGCTGGAGGCCGTTCCCTCTCCTCCTGTCCCTTGTTCCCTGGGAGCAGAGCCCGACCCCCCCCGGCTCTCGCCTCCTATCAGGGAATTCTGGAGGGAGAAGGTCCCCCCTGAGCCTCCTTTTCCCAGGCTGAGCCCCCCCAGCTCCCTCAGCTGCTCCTGCTGCTCCAGACCCTTCCCAGCTGGACCCCTTCCCATTCCTGGACTTGAGAAGATCAGAGAGACCATCTAAGGATCCTGAAGGTGCCCAAGTCCGTGGGACCTGCTGAGCTGCTTCCCAGGATCTCGAGGGAGATGGTGGAAGTTCCTCCTCACTCCCCATCACATCTGAGGAGTTGACGCAGTCTGGGAAGTTCCCACAGATGGGAAAAGGGGAAATTTGGCCCCATTTTTAAAAAGAAGGAAGAGCCAGGGCACTCCAGGGCAATGAGTCTCACGGTGGTGCCCGGCAAGGTCATGGAGCAGATCCTTCTAGAAGCTGCACATGGAAGATGAGGAGGTGGTTGGTGACAGCCAACCTGGCTGCTCTGAGGGCAAATTGTGCCTGAAATGCTCTCGTGGTGTCACCTGGGAGTGACAGTGCTGGAGGTGAGGAGAGAACAATGACACCATTCCTTGGGCTGGGGCTCAGCACGTGGCACTGTCCCTGTGACACTGTCCCTGTGACACTGCCCCACGTGACACCGCCCCACATGGCTCTGTCCCTCGTGACTCTGTCCCCCTGACACTGTCCCCATGACACTCCTCTCCGAGCTGCAGACATGGATCTGTGGCTGGAGTTCTGTGGGTGAGGACCTGGCTGGATGGGGACACTCAGAGCTGTGCCCGTGGTTCAATGCCCATGTGGAGCCCAGGGACCAGCGGCTCCTCAGGGCTCAGTGTGGGACTGGAGCAGTTCAACCTTTGTTGGGGTCACGGACAGTGATTGAGGCACCTCAGGAGGAGCTGATGGCACTGAGCTCTGTGTGGGGTCACACCGCAGGGAAGGGATGGTACATCCAGAGGGACCCAGACAGGCAGGAGAGGTGGGACCGTGCCAACCTCATGAAGTTCAGTGAGATCAAGCACAAGATCCTTCCCCGAGCTGGAGCAGCTCCAGGCACAAATCCAGGCTGGGGATGAAGGGATTGGGAGCAGCCCTGGAGAGAAGGACCTGGGGGTGCGGGGGGACGAGGAGCTCAACGTGAGAAGCTCCATCAGTGGACAAGGGAAGGGCCACAGGTGTCGTTTGTCTGGACTTCCATAAATGTTTGACATAAATGTTCTACAGACCTCAACACCTCCTGTCTGAACTGGAGAGAGGTGGGTTCCGTGGTGGATTGTCCCATCCAGAGGGAAGTGGTCACTCAGAGTCCTGAAGGACAGCAGTGACAGTGCTGCCCTTGAGGTCCATCCTGGGCCCAGGGGGATCTCACATCATCCCTGAGGACACAGAGGGGTCGGGGCCCCCGGCAGGGCTCAGTGACCCCGAGCTGGGGGTGCAGGGACACACTGAGGGACGGGGCCACCCTGAGGGACCTGGACCAGCTCCAGGAGTGGCCCCTGGGATCTCAGGAGGTTTCACAAGGGCTGGTGCTGCCCCTGGGTCAGGGCAACCCCCAGGGATCCATCCAGGCTGGGAATGAGCAGCTGGAGCAGCCCTGGTGAGAAGGACCTGGGGGGCTGGTGGGGGAGAGGCTGGACATGATCCCATGCCCTGGGCTGATCCCACAGGGATCGTGGGCAGTGGGGAGGGGGGATCCTGCCGCTCTGCCCCCTCAGGTGAGACCCCCCCCGCACCAAAAGGACGTGGAGCTGCTGGAGCAAGTCCAGAGGAGGCCACGGAGATGATCCAAGGGCTGGAAAACTTGTCCCATGAGGAAAGGCTGAGAGTTGGGATTGCTGGAGAAGAGAAGCTTTGGGATGACCCCATTGTGGCCTCCCAGGGCCTGAGGGTACCAACAAGAACTGTGGAGAGGGGCTGGGAACAAGGGATGGAGGGAAGGACACAGGGAGTGGCTTCAAACTGCCAGAGGGCAGGGACGCATGGGATACTGGGAAGGAATTCTTGGCTGGGAAGGTATGGAGGGGCTGGGATGGAATTCCCAGAGAAGCTGTGACTGCTCCACCCCTGGAAGTGTCCAAGGCCAGGTTGGAGCCACCTGGGACAGTGGGAGGTGACAGGGGTGGAACTAGAAGGGCTTCCAGGTCCCTCCAAACCCCAACCATTCCATGATCCCGTGAAACTTGGAGCAGGTCCTGGCTCAGCCTCACAGGGGGCTGGGCGGGGGCTGGAGGCTCCTGCATCCAGAGGGGCTGGAGAGAGGGGGGTGGGGGCTGAGGGGGAGTGATGAGGACACAGAGCTCGTTATTCCCTTCATTTAATGCTCACTAAGGCAGAAATGTCAGGACCAGGCCTGGCTCCGGCAGGTCGGGCACGGCTGGGGGGGAACAGGACTCTGGCTTGAGATGGCAGAAATGCTGGGAAGGACCAACTGCTGCTGCTGCTGCAGGAATTCCTGAGTTCTGAGAGCTCCATCAGACGCTCCCTGGGAAGAGCAGCCCCTGCTCCTCAGCCCCAGAGCCCAGGGGGGGGACGTGGTGGAGGGTCCGTCCTTGTAGAGTCACCACAGCCCCCAGGGACACCTTCTGGGGGAATTCAGGGAATTCTGGTCAGGGCCTCACCCCTGCCCCAGAGATTCCCTGCACTGGGAATTCTGGTCAGTGCCTCATCCCACACTGGGAATTCCGGTCAGTGATCCCCCTGCACTGGGAATTCCAGTCAGTGCCTCCCCTAACTGGGAATTCCGGTCAGTCAAAACCAGTTCAAGTCAGTTAAAGCCAGTTAAAACTAGTTTATGCCAGTTGGAACCAGTCGGAAGAGTCGAAGTAAATTAAAGCCAGTTAAAATCAGTTAAAGGCATTTGGAGCCAGCTGAAGCCAGTTAAAGTCAATCAAACCCAGTTAAAACCAGTTAAAGCCTGTTAAAACCAGCTGAGGCAGCTGAAGCCAGTTAGAGCCAGCTGAGGTCAGTTAAACCCAGGCCAGGCCAGTGTGGTGCTGGCCGTGGGAGCAGAGCTAGGATAGAGCTGGGGTTCCCTCCATGGATCCTCCCTGGATCCCACAGGGATCCTCCAGCCTGGCATGGCCCTGCACTGGCTCAGGGCTGGACTGCGTCACCTCAAAGGTCTCCAGCCCAGAGGATTCCCCAAAATCTGATCTAAGTTGGGCATAATTTGGTCCCACCTTGGACCCAAACCCATCCCTGCCCCCTGCCAGGCAGGGCAGGAGCAGCAGCTCCGTAAATTCCGTTACCTGGAAGTCCCGGATGTAGGTGAGGAAGAAGCTGAGGAAGGAGAAGGCCAAGGACCACTCGGAGACAGTGCTGACCATGTGCAGCGGGTATCCCTGTGGGGAAGAGGGGGAATCGCTGGGAAAAGCTGCTCTGGGAGCTGCTGTGACACAAAATGCCTTGGGACATCCCACATCCCACTGGAGAACACAGTTCCTTAGAGCCTTCAGGAATGAAGAGTGGGAATGGCCAGGAAAACCTGAAGGCTCAATCCAGAGCTGGGCCTGAGCAACAAACTTTCCAGCTCTGGGGACAGGAGGGATTGATTGGAATTTACAGTTGGAGCTCCAACTGGTTTGGGATTGATTTAAAGTCACACTTGGAGCTCCAACTGTTTTGTGGGAGCAGAACTTCAGCAAGTTCTGCCACAGGTTGTCCAGAGAGGTGGTTGTGGAATCTCCATCCCTGGAACTGCCCAAGGCCAGGTTGGAAAAACCTGCTCTATGGGAAGCAGCCTGCCTGTGGAATGAGGGGGGATTGAAGGTCCCTTCCCACCCAAACCATCCTGGGATTCCAGGATTCTGGAGCCCCTCTGCTCTGGAGCCAGGCTGGGAGAGCTGAGAATGTTCCCCTGGAGAAGAGAAGGCTCCAGGGACACCTTGGAGCCCCTTCCAGGGCCTAAAGGGGCTCCAAGAGAGCTGGAGAGGGACTGGGGACAAGGGATGGAAGGACAGGACACAGGGAATGGCTTCCCACTGCCAGAGGGCAGGGATGGATGGGATATTGGGAAGGAATTCTTGGCTGGGAGGGTGGGGAAGGGCTGGGATGAAATTCCCAGAGAAGTTGTGGCTGCCCCATCCCTGGAAGCGTCCAGGGCCAGGTTGGAGCAGCCTGGGACAGCGGGAGGTATCCCTGGGATGGTGGGAGGTCTCCCTGCCCGGGGCAGGGCTGGGACTGGATGGGCTTTGAGGTCCCTTCCCACCCACTCCAGCCTGGCATTCCAGGACTCCAGGGAGCTCCTCTCCCCCCCACACCGCGTTTGGAGCTGCAGGAATGTCCCCCCATTCCCCCAATCCCACTGGATCAGTGTCCCATCCCCCCCCAGGCCTTACCCTGTCCCGGGGGTCCCAGTGCAGCCTCTGCTCCAGGCCGGATCCGTAGCGGCCGCTGTAGAGGAGCCCCGAGGACACGGACACTGCGGAATGTCAAGGATGGGGCAGGGACAAGGATGGGCCTCCAGGAGCTTTAGGCCTGGCTTTGGAAGGGTCAGGGAGAAGGATGGGTATCCGGGGGCTTTAGGCCTGGCTTTGGGCTCGGACTGCTCTCTATGAGGCTCCTCCAGGGGAGGAGCAGCGCTGGGGCCATGGGCCCTTCCCACCCTGGAGCTCATCCCAATCCATCATTTCCTGTCCCATCAAAGGGTCAACTCAGCCCTGCACCCACCCCCTTGTTCTCTGGGAGCTGCTCCTCCTCATCCCTCCCCAGTCCTCGTGTCCTCATGGAAGCACAGCTCCTTATCCCTGATCCCAGTGTCCTCATGGAAGCACCGGAGCTGTGACCAGCTGGCAGCACTTTCTGAGCACCTGGAATATTTTCAGGGGTGTTTTCCAGGCTCACGGAGCCCAGATCTCTTTCTCCATTGGCTTTTCAGCCTCCCAACCACTTGGAATTCTTGCCTGGTGGGTCCCAGGCTGGAATTCTGTGCCAGCTTTCCTTTCTTAGTCAGGATTTGGAACTCTTGGGATTTCAAACAGCAGCCAAGGGAAAAACCCCCAGTGACTCCTCATTTAATCCCAGACCTGGATCTTTCCAGACTCTAATCCAACTTTTCCAACCCCTTGTCCAGGGAAGGAAGCCAGGGCTCCTGCCTTTGCCAAGGAAATCAGGCTAATTTGGAGCCAATCTGATTTCCCAGCCCTGAGGTATCAAACCCCATCCACGGTCAATGAGATCAAACCTCCAGAGCCTCTTGATGGGGAAGGACTTGTTTGGGTGGGGCTTCCCAGCACAAACTGGGAATGCAGACTTCCAAAGCTCCCTGAAAGTGGCTGTGAGTGGTTTGGAGCTCTGGATGCTCTGAGTGCAGGAATTCCCCAATTCCCTGGGAATTCAGATGCTCTGGGAGCTCCTGGTCACTGATGGGGTGGGAGGAATTGGATTATTTTCCAGATGCCAGTGTCCAGCTGGAGCATCCCATCCCAGGCCTGGCTTGGGGCACAGCTGGGACCAGTCCCAGTCTGGGAGCACTGGGAGCACGGGAGGTGCTGATGTTCAGGCAAGAACCAAATAGATCTCTCCAGAGGACTCTCCCTCCAGTGTCCTGCCCTCGCTTCTGCCTTGTTTGCTTTCAAAGGCAGCACCCTGGAAAATTCATTTTTAGTATTTCCTAATTTATATTCATCTTCATTCCTTAAATTCTCCTTTTGTGGTTGTTTCCTGGAAGGTGGTTCTTTAAATGTTGTTTAAATGTTCTCTGGGAAGATACAGTGGCTCCCACTGTCCAGCAAATATCAGTTATTCCATTTAAACCAGGATTAATCCAAAGGAAAAGCTGGCCAGAGGAGGCAGCTCCCTAAAAACGGAACCTTTTGGGCTGGGAGCTCTGGATGCTGAGCTGAGTGCAGGAATTCCCCGATTCCCCGGGAATTCAGCTGCTCTGGGAGCTCCTGGTTCCTGATGGAGTGGGAGGAATTTGATCCCGGTGACACAAACCCCTCTGGTTCCCCCTCTCCTCGTTAGTGGGGCACTAATGACCTTCTGGGGAGGAGAACCTGGAGAACCAGGGAATTGCTGAGGCTGGAAAAGCCCTCTGGGATCGAGTCCAACTGTTCCCCAGGTCCCCACTGGCCCCCCAAGTGCCACATCCCCACAGTTTTTGGACACCTCCAGGGATGGGGCTTCCAAACCTCCCTGGGCAGCCCCTTCTGGAGCTGTACAACCCTTTCCATGTAGGAATTTTCCCCAATATCCAACCTGCCCCTCCCCTGGCACAGCTGGAGGCCGTTTCCCTTTGTCCTGTCCCTCATTCCCTGGATCCCCCCTCCTGTCAGGGCGTTCATTTAGAAAATTACTCTAATTTCTCTCTTAGAAAATTATCCTAATTTCCCTTTTTCCCCCATCCCGACTCACATTATCCCACATCCCTATTTCTCCAGCTTCCTCATCATCCTGGTCACACCACAGGGCTTCAGGAAACCTCTCCAGGCTTGAGGCCTGTGGGGTTTTGGGATGTGGGATTGGAGCTGAATCCTCCCTTTCAGTTCCCCCTGCTTGGCTCCTCCGGGCTCAGAGCCCCAAATCCCATTTGCAGGGATCCCTCCAAAGATTCCTGACAGGGACAAGGAATCTCCAAGTTTCCTGGATGATTTCCCCACTGTCTCCCAGCCCCCTCAGCAGGGAGGGATTCCTGCCTTCTCCAGCCTGTTCCTCACTATCCCAGCGTGATTCCCAGAGCTCAGGGAGCTGCTCCATCCCCAGGAAACGGGGAATGTGGGTCAGTGCTGGTGTTGGCTGCCAGCCTGGAAATAAGTGGGATTGCTGGGCATTAAATCAGTGGCCTGGATCCGGGGAAGTGTTTAAGCAAAGGCTTTGCACTCCTGCCTTTGGAATGTGGATTCCAGAGTTTTGGAGTGCTCCTGTTTGACATAGAGCTGAGTCTTCAATTTCAAACACAACATTTGGAGCCATCAGGGTGGTTCTGTTTCCTGACTCCAGTGATTCTGGAGAGGGAAAAGGCCTCTTCTGGCACACATGGACAACAGGGAATGGCTTCCCACTGCCAGACGGCAGGGAGAGATGGGATATTGGGAAGGAATCCTTCCTGCTACGATGTGGAGGCCCTGGACTGGATTTCCCAGAGGATGCCCCATCCCTGGGAGTGTCCAAGGCCAGGCTGGAGCAGCCTGGGATGGTGGGAGGTGTCCCAGCCCAGGGCAGGGGTGGGATGGGATTTAAAGTCCCTCCAACCCAAACCATTCCAGGATTCCCTGTTTCCCTGAACCCCAGAGCTGTTCCAGCCCTCAGGGTCCAAGGCTGAGGGTGGTGATGGATTCCAGAGCCGAGGGAATGCTGGAGGGAATGTCTGGCACAAACCTCTTGTGTCTGGACTGCAGGATGGGGGGGGGGGGGGGGGATCAGAGGCCAAATCCCTTCGGACTTGCCCTTGGAATGTGTACTTCCCTTTCTCCCCATCCTTCCCCACTTACTCAGACCCCCTGGTGATAAATCCTGATTTTTCCTATTTCCAGTCTCTGGGAAAAGGGAGGACAAAGGCTGGGGGCCATTCCTCTTCCCTTGATTTTAGTGGGGGGATATTAAAAGTACTCCATTTTCCTGTATTCCCAGTTGGAATATGGAACACAGCACAGGCTGAGCATTCCAGGTTGGAATAACGAACACAGCACAGGCTGTGTATTCCAGGTTGGAATACAGAATCCAGCATGCTCTAAGCTGCACACTCCCAGCTGGA
>NW_020885067.1:306969-309933 GCF_003945725.1 Corapipo altera | reverse complement strand
GCTCTAAGCTGCACACTCCCAGCTGGAATACAGAATCCAGCATGCTCCAAGCTGCACATTCCCAGCTGGAATACAGAATCCAGCATGCTCACATTCCAAGGTGCACATTCCTTCCAGACTGGGTTACATTAAGCTGGATTTCAAGCCCGTGGATTCTCCCATGTCCCAGTGGCACATTCCCGGGAAAGGATACTGCTCCCAATGCTGCAGGAGCTCCAGAGGAGCACAGCCAGGCGGGCCCAGAAGATTCCCTTGCCGTGGAATTCCGGCTGCATGTGGAAGGACAGGACGGTCTGGAGCAGCATGTAAAGGGCTCCCACTCCGAACGTCAGGCAGGCCCCCAGCACGTGGATGTAGTACAGGACACATTTCTGGGAAAAGAAAGCACATCCTGCTTTTCTTGGAACCCCCCGGAACCATTTTCCTCTGGAAAACTTTGGAAGTTCCCCCCTTGGGTTGTTCTCCCGCTCCCAGCCAAGCAGGGCTGGATTGTGCAAGTGCTCGGGAGGTTTGCCTTGGAATTGGAGTTTCCAGCCCTTGGAATTGGAGTTTCCAGCCCTTGGAATTGGAGTTTCCAGCCCTTGGAATCGCTGCTTTTGGGAAGCTCTTGTGGTGAAATTCCAGGTGAAAGCTGTGCCTTAAACACAGGGATTTGTGGGAGCTGCTGGCATTAATAACGGACAGAAATGCAGGAATTGGGGCAGGGAATTCCTGCCGAGAATGGGAGACACAACAGCATTGCTATCCCTAGAATCCAGGAAAGATCATGGAAAACAGGAGAAACACCTCAGAATTCCAGGACCCAAAATGAGAGGAAAAAGAACAAGGTTCAGCATTTCCCCAAAGGACTCTGTCTGAACAAGGACTGTGTGGAATTCTCCTGGAATCCTCAGAGGGAACGAGGCTGAATACGCAGCAACACTTAAAAACACTCCAGGAGAACTGGGAATTCCAACCCTCTGGAAGGAGATCCGAGTGTCCCTCCTGCAAAGCCTGGGCTTTGGAAGGGGCTGCTCATGAGTCCCAAAGGAAAGAAGGAGTGACTAAAAAAAAATCCAGTTTTTTTAACAGTTTCCAGGTGGGAATACGACCCAAAAAGCCCCAGTTTACTCCCAAAGGAAATAAGAAATAACTAAAAGAAAATGATAATTTTTTTAACAGTTTCCAGGTGGGAATTGGACCCAAATCCCCCAATTTTCCATATAAACTTTCCCCGGGATTTCAGAAGAAGGCAAGGAAAGCCCAAACCTGGAAGTTTGCGATGATGCAGAGGCCAAAGCAGCTCATCCACCCCAAGGTGAGGCCAATCCTGTTGAGCCTGAGGATCCTGGAATTCCCTGGGATCAGGGCACACACCTGTTTGTACCGGACGTACATCGTGGCCACTCCTGCAGGGACAACAGTGACATTCCCAGGGTCCTTTTCCCACTGGGAAGGTGCTGAGTGACACAAGGAATTCCTTAAAATCCAGGGGTTTTTTTTTCTGGATCGCAGGAATGGGAAAGCTGAGGGGCTGGGAGTGCAAACTGGGACGATACAGAGCAAAGAATTTCAATATATGGATTTTCCTGAGATTTTCTTCATTTACAACCCCCCCGCCCCCATTGGTTTTTCCCTCCTTCCAGGTAAATAAATGCCTGGAATTCTCATTTTTGTTGCTTTTATTCATCTCATTGGGTTTTTAAAGCCTTTCCTGCCCTTCTGGAAGCTGCAATTCCCATGCTGGATTCCCAGATAACCCCCCTGGCCCATCCTTTCCTCTCCACAGAGATTTATTGCCCAAGGTTTGGTTTTTGCCTGGGATTTCTGGGCCCATCCATGACCTGAGGGGGAAAGGAAAGGAAACTGTTTGGAGCTTTTGAGCTTTTCCCACTCACCCAGGAAGGTGGAAACATTCAACATGATCCCAAACAAGCATCTTTCCGGTGGAATCGTTCCTGTGTCACTGGAGAAGAGAAATTCCAGGGATGGAGCAGCCACAGCTGCTCTGGGAATTCCATCCCAGCCCCTCCCAGCCAGGAATTCCTTCCCAATATCCCATCTATCCCTGCCCTCTGGCAGTGGGAAGCCATTCCCTGTGTCCTGTCCCTCCATCCCTTGTCCCCAGTCCCTCTCCAGCTCTCCTGGAGCCCCTTTAGGCCCTGGAAGGGGCTCCAAGGTGTCCCTGGAGCCTTCCCTTCTCCAGGGGAACATTCTCAGCTCTCCCAGCCTGGCTCCAGAGCAGAGGGGCTCTGGAATCCTGGAATCCTAGGATAGTTTGGGTTGGAGGGACCTTAAATCGCACCCAGTTCCACCCCTGCCCTGGGCAGGGACACCTCCCACCATCCCAGGCTGCTCCAACCTGGCCTTGGACACTTGCAGGGATGGGGTATCCTCTGGGAACTCCATCCCAGCCCCTCCCCACCCTGCCAGGGAGGAATTCCTTCCCAATATCCCATCCCACCCTCTCCCAGTCTGACACAACCTCCAACTCTCTCTAACAACCCCAACCAGGAACCACAACCTGGAGCTGTTGGGACAAACCTTTGGAGTCTGGGAGCTGGGAGGAATTCCCAGGGCTGGGACAGGGACACATCCCTGACCTGATGTAGGGCACAGGGACAGGTACACATCCCTGACCTGATGTAGGGACACATCCCTGACCTGATGTAGGGCACAGGGACAGGGACAATCCCTGACCTGATGTAGGGCACCAGCGGGTCCACGTGGCGCAGCACCGTGGCAGTGATGTAGGAGAACACGAAGGACGCCGCCGACCACAGCACCAGGGCCACGGGCAGGAAGGACAGGCCCTGCTGGAACCACCACATGGCACCACGGGGACAGCACACGGGGTCTGGGGAGGGGGGAGAGGGGGGTCAGAGTCCTCAGAGGGTTGGGGAGAGTTCTCGAAGGTTTTGTGAGAGTCCTCAAAAGTTTGGTGAGAGTTCTGAAAGGCTTGGTGAGAGTTCTGAAAGGCTTGGT
>NW_020885067.1:306393-306959 GCF_003945725.1 Corapipo altera | reverse complement strand
TTGGTGAGAGTTCTGAAAGGCTTGGTGAGAGTTCTGAAAGGCTTGGTGAGAGTTCTCAGAGGTTTAGTGAGTTTTTTCAGAGGTCTACTAAGAGTTCTCCAAGGTTTACTGAGAGTTCCCAAGGGTTTACAAACAGTTCTCAAAGGTTTAGTGAGAGTTCTTGAAGGTTTAGGGAGATTTTTCAAAGGTTTACTGAGGTTCTCAAGGGTTTACTGAGAGTTATCAAATGTTTTCTGAGATTCTTCAAGGTTTTCTGAGAGTTCTGGAAGGTTTTCTGAGAGTTCTCAAACCTTTATTGAGATTTCTCAAACTTTTACTGAGATTCCCAAAGGTTTACGAAGATTTCTCCAAGTTTAATAAGAATTCTCAAAGGTTTTCTGAGATCCTCAAAGGTTTAATAGGATTTCTCAAGGGTGTACTGAGAGTTCCCAAAGTTTTACTGAGATTCTCCAAGGGTTTCTAGGATTTCTTAGGTGTTTCCTAAGATTTTTCAGGGGTTTCCCAGGATTTCTCAGGGGTTTCCCGGGATTTCTCAGGGGTTTCCCGGGATTTCTCAGGGGTTTCCC
>NW_020885067.1:305641-306383 GCF_003945725.1 Corapipo altera | reverse complement strand
TTCCCGGGATTTCTCAGGGGTTTCCCGGGATTTCTCAGGGGTTTCCCAGGATTTCTCAGGGGTTTCCCAGGATTTCTCAGGGGTTTCCAGCATTCCTCAGGAGTTTCCTGAGATTTCTCAAGGGTTTCCAGGATTTCTCAGGGTTTTTCTATGATTTTTCAGGGTTTTCCCAGGATTTCTCAGGGCTATCCTAAGATTTCTCAGGGGTTTCCAGGATTTCTCAGGCATTTCCCAGGATTTCTCAGGGGTTTCACCCTCCTCAAGGCAGCTGCTCCTCATCCAGCAGTTGGATGTTTCTCTCCCCCCTCTCCTGCCAACACCAAGTGAACATTTGTCTTCCCAGCACAGAAATAACAATAAATAACCCAAATTACCTCAGCAATGGTAATTGAACCCCTCAGAGGATCATTAACAACCTGCAGAGTCACTTTCCAGCCCAGCTGGGGTTTGGTGCTGCCAGAACAGGGGCAGGGGGTCACTGGGGATAAATGAGCCCCCATTTGTCTCTTCCTTGTGCTGTGACAGCCCCGGGGAGGTGACAGAGGACGTGTCACACTGGGGCTGAGGGAGGCTCCACCAGCAGCCACAGCTCTCAGCAAGCCTCTGAAAAATCTCAATAAACCTTTGAGAACCTCAGTAAACCCTTGAGAATCTCAGTAAACCTCTGGGAAATCTGAATAAACCTTTGAGAACCTCAGTAAACCTCTGAAAAATCTCAATAAACCTTTGAGAATCCCAGTAA
>NW_020885067.1:296986-305631 GCF_003945725.1 Corapipo altera | reverse complement strand
CAGTAAACCTCTGAAAAATCTCAATAAACCTTTGAGAATCCCAGTAAACCTCTGAAAAATCTCAATAAACCTTTGAGAATCTCAGTAAACCTCTGAAAAATCTCAATAAACCTTTAAGAATCCCAGTAAGCCTCTGAAAAATCTCACTAGACCTTCAAGAACTCGTAGTAAACCTTTGAGAACTCTTAGTAAACCCTTGAGAATTCCCAGTAAACCTTTGAAAAATCTCAGTAACCCTTTAAGAACTCTCAGTAAACCTTTGAGAACTCTTCAGTAAACACTTGAGAAATCCTATTAAACCTTTGAGAAATCTTAGTAAACCTTTGAAAAATCTCACTAACCCTTCAAGAACTTGTAGTAAACCTTTGAGAATTTCAGTAAACCTTTGAAAACTCTCAGTAAACCTTTGAGAATCTCAGTAAATCTTTGAGAACTCATAATAAACCTTTCAGAACTCTTAATAAACCTTTGAGAATGTCAGGCAGACATGGAGGCAATGACCAAAAATTCCTTCGATCCCTGCCCTCCTTCAGTCCCTGCCAGGCTGCAGGACTCGACATCTGCTCCAGAATCCTGGAATGGTTTGGGTGGGAAGGGACCTCAAATCCCATCTCATCCCACTCTGCCCCGAGCAGGGACACCTCCCACCATCCCAGGCTGCTCCAGCCTGGCCTTGGGCACTTCCAAGGATGGAGCAGCCACAGCTTCTCTGGGAATTCCATCCCAGCCCCGCACCACCCTCCCAGCCAGGAATTCCTTCCCAATATCCCATCCATCCCTGCCCTCTGGCAGTGGGAAGCCATTCCCTGTGTCCTGTCCCTCCATCCCTTGTCCCCAGTCCCTCTCCAGCTCTCCTGGAGCCCCTTCAGGCCCTGGAAGGGGCTCCAAGGTGTCCCTGGAGCCTTCTCTTCTCCAGGGGAACATTCCTAGCTCTCCTATCCTGGCTCCAGAGCAGAGGGGCTCCAGAATCCTGGAATCCCAGGCTGGTTTCGGTGGGAAGGCACCTCCAAGCCCACCTAATTCCATGGGCAGGGACACTCCCACCAGCCCAGGCTGCTTTTGCCTGATTTCTTCCCCATTTTCCAGCTGAAATGAAAGGTTGCCCTCTGGTGTTCACTCAGTGCAGTAAAACAGCAAGGAATGCAACTTCCCAATCCCACCTTTTGTAATAAACTGGGAATTGGGAATAGAAATGCAGCTTTTACCCATTTTGTTACACATCTTATATTCCTGGGCGTGTCGTTCCCACCTCCCATCTGATGCCTAAATCACACTCCTCTTTTCACATTTAAATGTTCCCAGTGCCTTCATTTGATTTCTGAGCTCCCAGGTTTCAAACCAATTCCTTCCCATGTACCTGAGGACAAGGACACCCAGGGAAACGCCACTCAAGGGGAATCCAAGGTCATCTTGGTGCTGGAGCTCCACCTTTTCGCTTCATTTTCCTGAATCTCTGAGACATAAAGCAGAATAATCCAGGTGTGAGGTGATTTTATAGCTCTTACTCACCTGATTTACTCTTGTGAGCACCTCCTACAGTCACTGCTGCAGCCTGGACGTGGCACTGGAAGGTTGGATCGACACAGGATGGTTTTCCTGTGTTCCAAGTGGTGTAAGGAGGGAGGCTGTTGGATGCTGGGGTGCTGGAAATGCAGATTTTGATTTACAGGAGGTGGAAATGCAGACATTTGGATTTACAGGAGGTGGAAATGCAGACATTTGGATTTACAGGAATTGTCTGCATGAAGATTGAACTGGGAGTGAGGAGCTTCCCAGACAAACCAACTGGATGCAGCCGTTTGGGTTGATCAGGAGCAGTGCCTGGGATGGTGTTCCCAGCGCAGGAGCAGGACAAAGCTGGAGCAGCCCCTCTGGGAACAGGCACCCCACAGTGCTGCTGGTGCTGGAGCAACCTGGACTTCATGGAATCACAGAATCCTTGAGGCTGGAAAAGCCCTCTGAGGTCACGAGTTGGCCCAGCACTGCCGTGGTCACCACTGATCCATGTTCCCAGGGGCCACATCCACAGGTTTTCTGCACCCTTCCAGGGATGGATGGGGACTCCACCCTGCCCCGGGCAGCCCTTTCCATGGAGACATTTTCCCAATATCTGACCTGAATCTCCCCTGGTGCAACCTGAGGCCATTTCCTCTCTTGCTGTCCCTGTTTTCAGCAGGGAGAAGGAAAACCCCTCAACCTCCCTGTTTTGTCACAAGCTCCTTCACCAACAGATTCCACACCAACAGTGACCAGCCTCGATTTTCCACAGAACTGTGACATTTCCCAAATGTTTATCCTGCTCTCCAGGCACCTCGGTGTCCTGAGGGGTTGTTAAGTTCCAGGTTGGGTGTCACAGATCATTCCCATCATTCCAGTGAAGGAAGTGTTTGGAAAGTAAAGGCATTTGATCCCTCTCAGAGGTGTCTCCCCCAATCCAGGAGCAGCCACATCCTGGGATAGAGACTCCAAATGCAAACGGAAAGTGAGTGAGGCCATTGAGGGCAGGAGGTTCGTGTTACCTGGAATGACGAGGCTGAAAGGATGGTGGAATTATGTGGGAAAAGGGAAATTCCTGAATTGTCCACCTGCCTCTTCCCTGCTCCCTCAGGGGACAGGGAGGGACAAAGCCCCACCGAAGGACACTCCCTTCTCTCTCCAGCAAATATTCCAGCAGCAGGGATGAGGGAGGAAGGCCAGAGCAGTTGTCAGTGCTCTCCTGAGCCAGTACGAGCCAGAGCACTCCGAGCACAGGGTCCTGTCAGGTCACCCTGATAAGCAGCAGGGGAAGCCCACTGTCCCCAAACCCAGCAGGAAATGTCACCTCTGCTGTCCCCACCCCAGGGCAGTGACGGGGGCTCACTCTGAGCAGCCAGGAAAGCTTTAGGATAGGAGGGAAAGGCAGCTTCCAGGGGGTCTCCAGCCTGGAGCCAAGCCAGGCAGTGCCAGGCACAGGACACGGTGACACAGGGGTGTCCCCAGCCCCGCTGGCACTCCTGGCACTCTGGGTGATCCCGGAGCTCGGTGCCAGGGATGAGCCCATGGGAGCTGCCAGTGCCACCTGCCCCAGAGAGCAGCTGGAAACAGCCCCAGGGAGAGATTCCCAGGGGACAGCTGGGAATGGGGGCACTGCGAGGGCACAGGGGGAGTGGGGGTGGGACAGAGAGAGGGACAAGGGACCGGGATGGAGGGAAGGGCCAGGAGAGGGTAAAGGGGGAGGAGGGGAGGGCAGAGAGTGAAGGGGCAGAGGTGGGTCCCCAGGGCACAGAGGGGACTGGGAGCAATGGCGGGGACGTGAGGGTGGGGGAGGAGGTCGCTGGGGCAGCCAGACAGCGATGGGGGGCACTGGGGACATGGTGAGGGACACTGGGGCAGCAATGGGGGCACCAGAGCTGATAAGGGGGCACGAGGGATTTGTCAGGGGAGGGAGGGGGGACACTTGAGGTTCCTGGGGGTCCCGAGGGTCTCTGGGGATGGGGGTTGCAGGGAGGGGGCACAGAGGAGGAGCAGAGTGGGAGTGACACTGAGGGGGCCGGGGGACACCAGGGGTCACTGAGGGGTGACAGGAAGGTCGTGGGGTCTCTGAGGGGTTGACAAGGAGGCCAGGAAGGTTCTGATAGGTGACGGCAGTTTGGGGGCTCCCTGAGGGGGTGCCAGGGTATTCCTGAGGGATAACAGGATGTCCCTGAGGGGTGTCAGGGTGTCCCTGTGGGGTGACAGGATGTCCCTGAGGGGTTCACAGAGTGTCCCTGACCGGGTGTCAGGGTGCCCCTGAGGGGTTCACGGGGTGTCCCTGAGGGGTGTCAGGGGGTCCCTGAGGGGGTGTCAGGGTGTCTCTGAGAGGGTGTTAGGGGGTCCCTGAGGGGGTCTCAGGGGGTCCCTGAGGGGTTCACAGGGTGTCCCTGAGGGGTGTCAGGGGGTCCCTGAGGGGGGTTTCTGAGGGGTGCCGGGCTGGGTGCCCGCGGTGCGGGTGGTCCCGGTGCCCCCCGCGCCCTTTACCTCAGCCGCTCCCGCGCCGAGCCCGCCCCGGCCCCGCCTCCGGCCCCGCCGCCGCCGCTTTTCCGGCCGTCGCAAAACGGGGCGTAAAAACCAAGCGCCGCCCGGTGCGGGGACACGGAGGTAACGGGGGGACAGGGAGGGGCTGCGGCCAGGCCGGGACCTCCCGGCCCCCTCCGGGACCGCCCCGGCCCCGGGCTGAGCTCTGGGGGAGCGCCCCGGTGAAGGGGGGCCGGGGCTGTGCCCGCGCCGGGCCGGGGCTGCGGGCCGGGGCTGTTCCGGGGCCCCCCGAGACCGCCCGGCCCTGCCCGGGGCTCTGGGGGCGCGGGGGGAGCCCTGAGGGGGGCCGGGGCTGTGCCCGCGCCGGGCCGGGGTCGGTGGGGGCGAAGCGCTGAGGGGACCCCGAACCTCCCTTTCCCTCCCCTTCCCTCCCCTTCATCCCCTCCCCTTCCCTCCCCTTCATCCCCTCCCGTCTCCCTGCCCTGCCCCGTGGGAGCCCCGGCCGGGGTTTGTTGTGGGGGACGAGGCTCCCCGGGTTGTTTTCCCCTCAGAACGCCCCGAGTTTTGTGCGCGGGGGCCTCGTTTTCCGTGCCCTGCCCCCGCAGGGCCCCCGCGCCGGCCGGGTTTGGTCTCGGGGTGATGAAAGAAGGGCAGTTTTGCTCCTTGCCGAGCTCGTCCCCAGCCCAGGCCCTGCTTTCTCCTCTCCCCTCCCACTGAGGTGCCTTTTCACTGCTGGAATTTGCCTTGATGAGGGTGTGGAGAGGCAGTGTCAGCTCCTGTTCTCAGACAAGTGCTGACCTTTGATTTCCACAGCTTGTTTTCCCTACCTGTGTGTGGAGTTAGAGCACCCTGCCCTCTTCCTACGCTTCAGCCACGTTTTCTTCTCCCCCTCCATTGTCTCCTATTGATAAACAGCAAACTCTTATTTTAGTCTTCTTTCTCTGCTCTTCTTCCTGTGGAGAGTTACACGTTTCATTCAAGGGAGATGGAACATTGTGAGGGTTCTTGTTTGTGCTGGAAAAGCTCTTCCTGACCCTGTACTTTCTTTTTTTTTCTGGAAAAAAATCTGTATAAGAGAAACGTGTGAAATGGTTTTGACCCACTAAAGCTCTCCAGCTCCTGCATGTTTCTTGAAAGCTGGACAAGACGCTGAGCTTTCACCTCAACTGGGTTAAATCTGGAGAGGAGAAAAGCCACAGAAAAACAGAAATAAGGAACATAAATCTGAAAAAAAAAAAAAGCTCATCAGTGTTTTTAGGTGGCTGTTCAGCATCACCAAGGAAACAGAGCTGCTCCAAGCCAATTTAACTTCAGACTTGGTGGTGTTTGGATACCTTTGGGTAAACTTGGAGCCATCAGTTGATAACCTGAGTCGTGTGAGAGGTGTGAGGGACTGGCAGTGCCACAAGTCACTGCTCTGGGGTGAGTTTCTGGAAGTGCCAACTCACATCTGAAATGCTCAGGGGGCCCTGGCGACTCACCAAGGTCCACCCAGAGACACAAGGGTGCTGCTGCACTGTGGGCTCCTGCAGTTCTCCTGTGAGTTATTGCATTATATGGTTTACTCCAACCTTTCTTAATGGAAAGTTGGTGATAGTAGAAATTATAGATGTATTTATTTGTATAAATACTAGTTTTGGCTGGTGGCTGCAGAGTATTTGCCCCAGCAGTCAGTGAGGAAAGTAAAGGTGCAGCTTAGCATTTTACAGCTAATTTTATACACTCATTTCTCACATTTCCCTCAGCAACTCTCAAAAAAACTTTGTTTTTTAAGGGAGGAACCCTATAAAATCCTGGTTTGCTGGTGGCTCCTCAGAGCAGCACCTGCAAATTTCTGATACCTTAAAATCTCGTTTGGGTGCTCAAGTGTCACACGCAGAATACGCTGAGTTGGAAGAGACCCACGAGGGTCAGGGAGTGCAGCTCTTAGCCCTGCATGGGCCCATCCCCAAAAGCCACACCGTGGGCCTGAGGAGATCACCTGGAGCTCTGTGAGCCCTGGTGCTGTGCCCACTGCCCAGGGGTGACCCTGGGGGTGACCCTGAGCTCTGTGAGCCCCGGTGCTGTGCCCACTGCCCAGGGGTGACCCTGGGGGTGACCCTGAGCTCTGTGAGCCCCGGTGCTGTGCCCACTGCCCAGGGGTGACCCTGGGCACGGCTCGGTGCCCGGCCGCCCTCTGAGGGGGAAGGACCTTTTCTCTTAACAAGTCTCTCCCAACCCTTCCTTTCTCTTGCAGGATCTTATGGTTCTCCAGCACAGCTCCTGCCTGCCAAACCTCACGTCCTAGGCCAGCCGACCCATGAGCGGGCACCGCAGCAGCAGGAGGAGATGTGGGGAGGCCCAGGCCGAGGCCCCCGCGGGCTGTGGGCACGGCCCCGGGGCTGGGTGTGTGCTCAGCAAGCTGGTGCAGCTGCCCACGCCCCCCCTGAGCAAGCACCAGCTCAAACGGCTCGAGGAGCACAAGTACCAGAGCGCAGGCAGGTCCCTGCTGGAGCCCCTCATGCAGGGCTACTGGGAATGGCTGGTGGGCAGGGTGCCCGCCTGGATCGCCCCCAACCTCATCACCATCGTCGGACTGTGCATTAACATCCTCACCACCCTGCTGCTGGTGTGGTACTGCCCCACAGCCACAGAGCAGGTGAGCTGGGCACCTCGGAGCCCTTTGGGGTGCTGGGGGCACCTCCTGGCAGGGGCACTGGGCTTGGGGGGGTTCTTGCTCTCTTGGCACTGTTTCTGGGTGGTTCCTGCTTTCTCGCTGGGCCAGCCCACAGTTTTTGTACTTTTAACCTGTTGTCTGTAAATCTTGGTGCCCCCCTGGGCTGGGTTTTGGGGTGAGACAGCAGCTCCTCAGGCCACAGCTGTGTGAGCAGGGTCTGACAGAACCAGCTCTTTGAGGATTAAAAATCCAGGCTTCTGTTCTACCCCTCATTGCACCAAAGCAGATTGACTGGAATGTTCTGTCCTGGTGCTGAAATCTTTCCAATGACACCTGGCTCTGATTTTTTCCTGTTTTTGGGTCTCTCTTTGATCCTGTACCAAAGGTCTGAGTGCTTTTGGCTCCCTTGGAACTTCCCAGGGCCCTGATAACCCAAGATTTCTGGGGCTGGGTTTTGGGGTGGGACAGCAGCTCCTCAGGCCCACACACCCCTGTGGAGCAGGGTCTGACAGAACCAGCTATTGGAGGAAGAGGATTAAAAATCCAGATGCTGCTTTGATAGTGCAGATTCTCTTGAGAAACTCGTGTTCCTGCTCCAGAATTTCAGCCTTTGGAGCAGTTTTCAATGTGTATTAGAGGAAGGAAATGAAAAATCCAGGGTTCTGTTCTACCCCTCATTCCACCAAAGCAGATTGACTGGAACTGTTCTGTCCTGATACTGAAATCTTTTAAACCTTTCACAGCCAGAAACGGAAATTTGCCCTCAGTTTGTGGGATTTGGAGACAATTCTGCAACAGCCTCACCCAAGAGTCTGACAGTGTTATTTACAGTTTATCGTCCTGGATTTGTAGGTACCCAGATGCTGCTAAACCAGTACAAAGATGGGCCTCTTGTCCAAGGCAGCTTTTATTGGCAGGACACTGCTTTGAGAGTGCAGATTCTCATGAGAAATTTGGGTTTCTGCTCCAAACTTTCAGGATTTGGAGCAGTTTTCAGTGTGTGTTGGAGGAAAAAAAAATCCAGATTTCTGTTCTGCCCCTGACTACACTAAAGCAGATTGACTGGAATGTTCTGTCCTGGTGCTGAAATCTTTGTGATAGGACACCTGGCTCAGAGCTCACCTCAGGCTCTGGGGCAGTTTGGGGACACAGGGTTGTGTTCCTGGGCCCGTGTCCCCGCTGTGAGGGGCTGGATAAAAGTCAGGAGGTTTATTCTTTGTTCTCCATGCACCACAAGCTCCTGCCCTGCCCTCAGGAGAACTGTCTGAACCTGCTTTCAGGGCCCCAAGAGTCTTCAGGAGGCATTTCCAAGTTCCTCATTTCAAAGGGTTTTTTTTCTCTTGCACCTGAAAACTTTCATTTTCGTACGCTGGGAAAGTTTTGGGGTTTTTTTCCACTTGAACATGGAAACCTTAAAAGCTGCCCTGGGAAAGGGGGTGTGTCACACACCGGAAAGCTGGGAATGCCTCAGGATTTCCAGCTGGATCTGAACTCCCTCCTGTCCCGAGCTGAGGTTGGGAATGGAGCAGCACAGTTTGTTCCCAGCCAGTCTCCAAACCCCACGTAGGCTGGCACATCCCTGCTCCCTGTGTGACACAGGGGTGTTTGCCTGTCCTAGAAATCTGTTGAAACAGATAATTTCACAACAACTCGTGGAATTTGGCAGGTGGAAGATAAACAGTTGGAGCAGGGAGCACTTGGAGCAGCTCCTCCTGCAGGCCTGGGGCTCTGTGGGGTGGGCTGGCTTTAACTGGGGGTTATTTGGGGGCTCAGGCTCTGAAATCTGGTTTGACAGAGGCACTTCAGCTGTTCCAGGACATTTGGGGCACTGAGCCAGAGCAGGAGTGAATGAATGTAGAGGTTTGGGTTGTTTGGTGTTTGGTATTGTTTTGATTGGTGATGAACCTCCAGAAACACAAACTGAGCTGCACTGAGAGCACCAGGAGCTCGAGTGAGCTGTGTCAGAGCACCAGGAGCTTGAGTGAGCTGTGTCAGA
>NW_020885067.1:292026-296976 GCF_003945725.1 Corapipo altera | reverse complement strand
GAGCACCAGGAACTCGGAGTGAGCTGTGTCAGAGCAGTGCTGGTGTTCAGCACTTTGGGAGGTGCTCTGGGGGAGGTGACTGAGGTTTCCTCTCCCTTGGATGCAGGATGACCTGCTGCTGAGGCAGCTCCTGCTCCACTTTGCCCATGGCACCACAGCCCTGGTGCTGGAGGTGCCTTTGAAGTGTCAGGAGCTGCCTGGGGAGGAAAATGGGCCTTTGAAACTCCACAAACAATGTGCTGCTTTTTTTTTTTTTTTCCTCCTCCCCCAGAGCACTTTTGCTTTCAGATGTAAATTTTCTCTTCCTTGTAGCTCAGCCTTAGTTTTGCTTTTTTTTTTTCCCTTGGTTTCCTCCAAGAGTGACTTGTCTCTTCCTGTTGGTGAGAGGTGTAGCCAGGGGAACTGAGCTGGAGAGAGGAGGAGATGCAAATCCTTCCTGCTGAGCTGGGAGGACCCAACTGGCAAAGTGCTGAGTGATGAATTGTTTTGCTTTTAAAAAAAAAGAATGGAAAAAAAGGCCTGGATAAGAGAGGGAGCTGTGAAATCTTCCCCCAGATATAAATAACCTCTCAGTGGAAACACCTACACTGCTAATGAAAGGAGAGAGAAGAGCCAGCAGAGAGATTTTTTGGGGGGTTTGTAGAGAAAAATTGCATCACCCTGAAGGTAATTAAACATGGAGTATAAAACCTAGAAATGAGGAATAAAAATAACACCACGGGCTGGAATTCTGTGGCATCAAAACCCTGGGAAATGTGGTTTTCTCTATCCCCCCCCTCCCCGTGCGTTGTTTGTACAGATGAAGTGCTGAAAGCAGAGCAGCTTTTGGGGCAGAATGAAGGGGTTTGGTCACTCAGGAGCAGTGGAGGCTGGAGAAGGGAATGTGTTTTAGTTGCTGTGCTCCAGTGAGTCGTGGTTGTGTCAGCCTAGCTAAGCTGGACTCAGGGCTCTGTGAGAGGCAGGTTGGGTTGGTTGAACTGCCCTGGACTTTATTGGTGTGCTCTGGAAGACAGAGCTGCTCCTAAATGCCCACGTGTGTCGAGTGGGAAGGTTGCAAAACAGCCAATAATTTGGGATTGATGGGAGTGGCAGCTGAGCCAGAGGGGTGGGGATCTACCTTTTCTGGACTTGGTGGGTCATGCTTCAAACAGCAGAAAAAAACTGCAGTTGGAGAGTTCTGGCTTTGGCATTATTGGGCTTTCTGTGGAAATCCAAACTGCTCTGCAGGAGGGGGCTGTGAGGGGGGTTAAGGTGGATTTTCTTGGCAAAGCTGCTGATGCTGGAGGCCCTCAGAGGCTCCTGAGCTCCCAGTCTGGGCAGTGCCACAGGGAAGAGTCTGGGCAGTGCCACAGCTCCAATGTCCCTGGGCACGGGGAGCTTGGGGTTTGGGGTGGAAGTTGTGGGGTTTCTACCTCGAGGGTTTCACTGCACACCCTGTGCACGTGTGGGGCTGGGGTTTGCTCCAGCTGCCTGGGAGCATGAGGCTGGAGCTGATCCAGGCTGGAATTCGGGCCCTGCTTTATTTACATTCCACATGTCCCAGCCCCATCCTACCTGTCCTGGCAGGGCCCCGGGTGACCTGGAAGTGCTGAGGGAAAATGCTGAGTCAGGCTGTGGGACAGGGCAGCTGCAGCACTTGGAATGCTGAGGTTTGAAAATCACCTTTCTTCTGCTTTCCTTTCCCTGTCAGGCACCTCCCTGGGCATACATTGCTTGTGCTTGTGGCCTTTTCATCTACCAGTCCCTGGATGCCATAGATGGAAAACAAGCCAGGAGGACAAACAGCAGCACTCCCCTGGGAGAGCTCTTTGATCATGGCTGTGATTCCCTGTCCACAGGTATTGCTGTTATTTCTAGTTGAACTCGGAGGATTAAGTGACTCTTATTTCAGGGATTAAATCTGCAATGCCCCCCCCAAAAAAGAAAAAGCTTTTTTTACTGAATGCAGGACTGAAAGGATCATTTTTCAGCTCAGAAAGTCACCTTTCTTTGCACCCTGGACCAGCTGAGTTGTCTCCTCTTGTGTTCCACTGAAAACAAAACGAAGCATGTGGCTGATTCAGCCTGAGCCAGCACTTTTCTGGGAGGGTTCAGCAGAGTCTTGGCTCTCAAACATTGTCTGTAGGAGTCCTCAGAATGCTCTGTTGGGTTATTTTGGGGTGACTCTCTAGGCAGGTCTGAAGCCCGAGCAGTGGGACTCTGCAAGTCTTGAGTTTAGGATTAAAAGATTAAAATTAAGATTAAAATCAACCAGATCAGTTCCTGGGAAGGTGGAGGGCACTGAGCCAGCCTGAACTTTAACCCCATTGGAAAAAAAGTCCTGGAATATCCTGAGTTGGAAGGGTTCCACAGGGATCACAGAGTCTAGCTCCTGGTCAGGTGGTTTGGGTTCCTGAAATTCTAAAGCTTTAAGTTTTTAGGAATTCTCTAGCAAAACTGTGTGTGAAAATGTGGAGGGGAAAGCACAGATCCATTGGGAATCCCGAATGACAGACCTTGGATTCCATAAATCAGAAAATGGTGGGGGGGAATGCCCAGCAAATCTTGGATCCAGGAGAAAACCCCCAGACCTGCACAAACTACCCGAGTCCCTTCATGGGACTGTTTAGTGGAGTAAAAAGATGGGAGACTGAGAAACCCTCAATCCTGCAGACTTCTAGTGACTGATGTGCATTTCAATACCCATTTTGCAGTTTTAATTATTTCAAACTGAGGTGTTTTGTGCAACCCCCCCCAAGGCCACCCCCAGCACCGGGCCCCGGGTGTAGCTTTGCTTCTGCTGAGGATCTTGACGCCCGTGTCCCACTCCCCCTTTTCACTGAGTGACTGATTTTCTCCTGCAGTCTTTGTGGTTTTGGGAACTTGTATTGCTGTGCAGCTGGGCACCAACCCTGACTGGATGTTCTTTTGTTGTTTTGCTGGGACATTCATGTTTTACTGCGCTCACTGGCAGACCTACGTCTCGGGCACGCTGCGCTTTGGGATGTAAGTACCTCCCCCAGAGCAAACCTGAACCTGACCTCGGTTCTCTGCCTCATTCCCTGCCCACTCTGTGCCCTCTGTGCCCATGTTCCCCTCCCTAGAGCTGCAGAAAATCGTGTGTGTCCGTGGAGACCCTTAGAGCTGGTGGCAGCTGCTGTGGGATTTGTCCCGGGTGTTGCTTGTGAAGTCTCCCTTTGTCCTGGTGGTTAATTAGGAGCTTTTTGATGTGATCTAAAGCTGAATAAAGAATGGGAAGTAGCTGCTGTTCCGTGCCAGGAGGGTTTGGTCAGGTGGTGGCAGTGTGGCTTTAGCACTCAGTTAATCTTGGTGCTGCTGTGACGTGCAGTTAATGTTTGTTATTGACCACAACTCCTCAGATTCTCTGGAATAACTGAGACTGAGCCTCCAGATTAAAGTCCTGAACCCCTTTGGGTTGGTGTAGGCTGGGATTCTGTTCATATGGAATGAGAATTCTGTTAATGATGGAATGAAAATTGCAATGCCAAGGAAGTGAAGAGCTGAAATCCCTTTTCCTGCTGGGTGGGGGGTGGGACACAAGGATTCTCTGGCCTTAGTGGGGAAATAAATGTGTTTTATTTGAGGATTTATTCTCTGTTTGCATCCCTAGGGTTAACAAATTTATTTCAGATAAATGGGCTGCAGAATGGAGGGGGGGGGTTGGCAGCTGGGAACTGAAATTTGCCATCAGTTTGTGGGATTTGGAAACAATTCTACAACAGCCCCACCCAAGAGTCTGACAGAGTGTTATTCAGTTTATCATCCTGGATCTGTAGGTACCCAGATGCTGCTAAACCAGTACAAAGATGGGCCTTGTGTCCAGGGCAGGACACTGCTTTGAGAGTGCAGATTCTCATGAGAAATTTGGGTTTCTGCTCCAAACTTTCAGGATTTGGAGCAGTTTTCAGTGTGTGTTGGAGGAAGAAAATTAAACAACCCAGATTTCTCCTCTATTCCTGTTCTACCCCTCATTGCACCAAAGCAGATTGACTGGAATGTTCTGTCCTGGTGCTGAAATCTTTCCAATGACACCTGGCTCTGATTTTTTCCTGTTTTTGGGTCTCTCTTTGATCCTGTACCAAAGGTCTGAGTGCTTTTGGCTCCCTTGGAACTTCCCAGGGTCCTGATAACCCAAGATTTCTGGTTGTTGAGCAAAGAACACAAAAAACAAACCCCAGCCTTGGCACGTGCTTGACTTTGGGGCTGGGTTGTTGGGAGGGTCAGCACTTTGGGGGCAGCATTTTTGTGGTGGATCAGCTTTGTAATATAAAATAAATGTAATAAAATAGATTACAGATAATAGAGTATATTATAAATAGAATATAATGTATTCTATAGAATAGAATATATGTATTATATATATTCTATAGAATAGAATATATATAGAATAGAATATAAAATATAAACATATAGATATAAAATATAAGAATATAATATAAAATATAAAAATATAAATATAAAAATATAAAATATATGTATATAATATAAAATAGATAAATATAACTATATACACTATAAAATATATACACTATAAAATATAACTATATACCCTATATAAACTATAAAATATAGAAATATAATATTATATATAAATATAAACGTAAAATATATAAGCATACACTATAAAATATAAAAATATAATATATCTAAATAGAAAACATTATAGATAATATGTATAATACAAATTTATATAAATTAATTATAATTTTATATACTATAAATATAATCTAAAATAAACCCCATCTATAAATATATGATATAAAAACGTGATGTTCCATCAGTTCAGAGAAGGCCCAAAGCCCCCACACTGTGGGTCATTGTTTGGGGTGTCCCTGCCCCGGGAAATGAACCCATTTATTCTCCCTGGGCCCCAGGCTCCTGATTTTGAGGGGCTGACCTTCCTTGTCCTGGCAAACCCCGGGATTGTTCCTCATCCTGGCAAACCCCGGG
>NW_020885067.1:263894-292016 GCF_003945725.1 Corapipo altera | reverse complement strand
GCAAACCCCGGGATTGTTCCTTGTCCTGGCAAACCCCGGGATTGTTCTCCCGCTGGGTGATTCCCGCTGGTCGGGGCTGGTCTGTTGGAGCTCTCCTTTCCCTTCTGTGCCGCTGGAGCAGGAGGAGTTGGCTCAACCCCAGGGTGAGGGGTCAGGGAGCACTGCAGGCAGGAGCTGTTCCATGGAGGAACTCTGGATCCTCAGGGGTGTGCAGGGGATGTGTTGGGAATGTGTGACACTGGATTGTCCCAGAGCAGCAGGAGAGGGCCCAGATTGATCCATTATTGTATTTGGTGATGGGATCAGGCCCAAGAACTTGGATTTCAGTGCAGAGATTACGGGATAAAGGAGCTGGGGAAGAGCAGAGGGAGAGGGAGAGCTTGGGGTGTCAGCCCTGCCACAGCTCAGGCCTGAAATGGGGAGTGCAGGGGCAGCTTGGCCTGGTGGAAAAGCCCTAAAAAAATAGGGAAAGACAAGTTACTGTGTCAGGTGAAGTGTGGGCTGGTTTGTCTGTGAGGAATAATAGTAATAGTAATTAAAAATTATTTTATATGTTAATATTTTATATTTATTTACATTTTATTCATTGTATCATACTTATTTTATAAATTTTATTTTATATATATATTTATGATTATTACCATCATCATTATTATTATTATTATCATCATCATCCTCTTCCAAAGGAAATCCAGAAATAGATGTTGAATTCATGGGAATCCTGACCAGAATTCCCCAATGCCCTGAGGTTTTCTCCTAATCTAGAAGCTTCCAACAATGGCACAAAAAGCACTTTGTGTTCAACAATAATCATGTCTGGAGACTCCTCCAGCTCTGTGGGATATTCCCTGGGAGCAGAGAATTCCAGGATGTGCCAGGAAAGGCTCCCTGGGCTCAATCCATGGGCAGATCCTGCTCCAGCCACAAAACCCTCGGGAGAATCCAAGGCCATCCCAGGGCAGCCCCAAACTCACCCCAAACACCTCCTGGAGAATTCCAGGGACAGGGAAACCCATCGGGAGCCAAAGCAGGGCCGAGCCGCCGGCCCTGCTGGAGCTGGGAATGTGGGCCTGGAGCTGGGAATGCCCTTGGCACGGGCAGGGCTGGGATAACCCAGGACTGGGATGTGGGATATGGGAACGAGCAGCTGGTGCCAAAGGGGTCCCTGGAGAGTCCAGGGATGGGAAGGGAGCTGGGAAGGGGCTGGAGAAGTCCTGAGGGAGCTGGGGGGGCTCAGCCTGAGAAAAGACGGCTCAGGGGGAACCTTCTCCCTCTGGAATTCCCTGACAGGGGGGGGGGGGCGGGGGGGGGGTGGTTTCGGGCTCTGCTTCCAGGGAACAAGGGACAGGAAACGGCCTCAGGCTGAGCCAGGGAGGGTCAGGTTGGATATTGGGGAAATTCCTGCCTGGAAAGGGCTGTAAAGCACGGGAAGGGGCTGCCCAGGGGGGTTTGGAGTCCCCAGCCCCGGGGGGATTTAAAATCCCTGTGGATGTGGCCCCTGGGGACAGTTTTAGTGGTGGGGGTGGGTTGATGGTTGGACTTGATTATCTCAGAGGGCTTTTCCAACCTCATCCATTCCATGTTTCCCTCTGCTGTCCCTGCCCTGGAGCTGAGCAGAGCTCAGACCCTGCGGAGTTCAGCCTGAGGGAGGAGGAAAAATGGGATCACTCCTGTGAAATTCCCACAGAATCCTGCAGGTGGAGGAGGAAAACTGTTTAATTGTGCCCAGTAATTGAATCTATCAAACTGGGCTGGGTCCTTCCCTTCCCCCTGGGAAAGACAGATCCCACCTCCCCCAGGGCAGATCCCTGAGCTGCTCTGGGATTTGGAGCCATCCGTTGGGTTGATGCTGGATCTGACTGATAACATGATCCCATGGTTTTATTGGATCTGGGCAGGGAATGAGCTCCTCAAAGGGCAGCTGGAGTTGGGGGAACAGCTCCAATGAATAGCCAGGGGTCAGTGTTGCTCCAGAATTCCCCAGGAGGAGGCAGGAAGTGTCTCCAAGGCAGTTGGGCAGGAAAAGTCAATCCAATAAACTCAGCCGGGAATGCTGAGGATGGAGCTCTGGGCAGGAGTTTGGTTTAGAAACAGACGCCTGACATGGGAATGGGCTCATGGAAGAGCAGGAATTCACACCTGGGGAAAGAAAAAGGGGATCCTGAACTGCAGGAGGAGATTCCATGTTGGAGCAGCCCCAAGGATCCCTTTGCTTTCCTGGTTCCCGGCACGGGAACTGGTTCCTGGGGGTTCTGGGCTCGAGCTCAGTCCTGGTTCAGCTGGGCCATCCCTGGGGCTCCTCTGCTTGGGAAACAGGGAATGTGCTCCTGCACATCCCAAAAATCCAACTGGAATTCCTTGTGTCCCTGTGGGAGCAGATCCGATGCTTTAGGAATATGCATTGTGCCTTTGGTTTGAGGTTCTCCAAGAAGGGGATTCCTGCCTTATCCCAGTCCTGGGATCCTGAGCAAGAACTCCAGGGAAAGTTTGAGGCTCTCTAAGATGGGAATTCCTGCCTTATCCAGGTCCTGGGATCCTGAGCAAGAACTCCAGGGAAAGTTTGAGGCTTTCCCAAGCATTGGGGAATATGGGGCACAAATCCCGCAGGGAATTTTCTGACCCTTCCCTGGAGCCCAGGTGGAATCACTCACTCTGGTTCTTCCAGATCCAGGTGTATCCCACCGGGATGTAGGAGGTGCTGGAAGAGGTGTGGGGGTGTCAGGAGCACCCCCAGCCTGGCTCTGGGAATGTCCCACATCCAGGGATTTGGGGCTGGAGCCGCCCATCCCTGTCTGAGCTGAGCTGGAGTCTGCAGGGCAGCTGGGAATCCTGGAATCCTGGAATGGTTTGGGTTGGAAGGGACCTCAAATATCACCCCCATCTTGGAGTTCATCTTGGAGAGCTCCAAGCTTTCCCTGGATTTCCTGCTCTGGGTCCCACATGGATCAGTTTTCTGGTTCAATGGGTGTTTTCCAGCCCCAGAACTCCCGTTTTTTGAGATCGGGAGTTGTCTGAGGTCCAATCCTTGTCTGCTGGGATTGGAGGCTGTGGATTATTTCATTGAATGTTTCATTGAATATTTGATATTATTATTTTAATAATAATAGTAATGATGATGGTGATGATAATGATAACAGGAATGTTCTGTGGAGGAGGAAGAGGAGGGTGGTGCACAAACAAACCTGCCCTGGGGCTGCCCAGGGTGTTCCAAATGTGCCATAAATCCATGGATTTGTGGTGAGGGACTTGATTCCGGAGCCGTCTCCAGTGTAGGAGTTCAGTTCCTGTTGGTGGGGGATTGTTTTCCCAGGAAAACTCGGTTTGGGTTCCCCCCCAGGGCAGAGCTCGGCTCCAGCTGCCCCCAAACCGGAGCCTTGATCCCGAGCATTTTATCAGGACTGGGGGTCTCTGTGGCTCTCTTTGCCACAGCGTATTTTTATTTGTCATACTTGTAATTTATAAATTTAGTGATAAATATTTTAAATTTGATAAATTTATTTATAAGTAGTTTAAATTTTATTTATGAGTTTATTTATAAATTTATTTATTTTATGAGTTTATTTATAAATTTATTTCTGTGTTCAATTATAAATTTATTTATTTTATGTATTTAATTTATAAATTTCTTTATTTGTAAAGATTTTATGTAAAGATTATATAAGGATTTTAAATATATAGGTTTATTTATAAATTTATTTATATTATTTATTTTTAAATTTATCTATTTTGTCATTTATAAATTTATAAAGATTTTCTATAAAGATTATATAAAGATTTTAAATATAGGTTTATTTATAAATGTATTTATAATATTAATTTTCATATTTTATTTATAAATTTATTTATAAAGATTTTAAATGTGCATTTTATTTATAGTTAGTTTAAATGTGTGTTTTAGTTATAAATTTATTTACAAATATTTTAAATATATAGGTTTCTTTATAGTTGTTATTTTTCATATTTTTATTTATATATTTATTTATACATTTATTGATTTATAAATTTTCAAATACATTTTTAACTTTATTTACAAGTATTTTAAAGGTATAGATTTTATTTGTAAATTTATATTCTTTATTTTCATCATTTATTTATAAATTTATAAGTATTTAAAACACATATTTATTTATAAAGTTACTTATTTACAAATATTTTAAATATATAGGTTTTTATTTCTAAATTTATATATATTCTTTATTTTCATCTTTTTATTCATAAATTATTTATTTATAAATATTTTAAATACATTTGTTTATAACTTTATTTACAAATATTTTAACTACACATTTATTTATGCATTTATTTATTTATAAATGTATCAATGTGGGTCATTTTTCATGTTTGTTCCTCCCTTTCTGCTGGGCTGAACAATGAATGGATTCAGGGAACGGGGGGTGGTTCCCCCTGAGCGGGGTCCTGGGAGCAGCATTTCCCAAGGAACCTCCTCCTGTCCCTCCCAGGTGGAAACTTGGGATAAAATTGGCATTTCTGCTCCTCCCAAACAGCAGAACCGACTCCAGGTGACAAAATAAATGGATTTAGTGTCACTGGGGGGCAGGGCAGGAGAGTCCTGGGCTCTGCCTGGCTGGGGATTTATTTACTGCTTTATGAGATTTTTATTATTTGTTTATTTATGGATTATTTATTTTTTATTATTAATTATTCATTATTTTTATTTATTACTATTAATTTATTTTTATGTGTTTATTATATTTATTTATTATTTATTATTTAATTTATATGTGTTACTTTTATTATTTCTTTATTTTCATTATTGTTTAGCATTATTCATGATATCTCTTTCATTCCAAGCAAGGAATTTCCCTCCATTCCCTCATTTCCCCCTCACGGTTTGGGTCAAACCCTTGATTTCCTGGGTGAAGGTTCCAGGTGTATCCCCCATTCCCGTTCCTTTGTTCCCCTTTGTTTATTGAGGCTCGTTGACCTGTCCCCAATCCATGCGGATTTGGGGATCACGGATCCTTGGGAAGCTCCTGGGAAGGGCAGAGCTCCGGGAAGGTTCCAGGTGTATCCCCCATTCCCATTCCCTCCTTCCCCTTTGGTTTATTTGGGCTGTTGACCCTCGTCCTGCCCTTTACCCTGTCCCCAATCTGTGTGGATTTGGGAATCCCGGATCCTGGGAATCTCCCGGGCAGGGCGAGCTCCGGGCGGGCTCTCAGGAATTCTCTCCGGCGTAGATTCGATGTGACAGAGTCCGTGCTCTGCACTGTGGCCATCCAGCTGCTCTCGGGAATTCTGGGACCCTGGGTCTGGAATTGCACGGTAAAACATTCCCGGGATGTGCCGGAGGCTCGGCCGAGCGGGGACGGCACCTCTGTCATGCACTGCCCTCCAAAAACCCCCTGGATTGGGGGTTCCCCAGCTTTTGAGCGGGTTTCCTGGGCTTTGACACCTCCCACGGGAGGGAAACACGAGCAGAGACAATTCAAATGATCTGGAAAGAAAAGAGCAGGAAAAAAATTCAGATTAACTGGAAAAAAATGAGCAGGAAAAAAATTCAAATGAACTGGAAAAAAGTTTTCTTTTTTTATTTTATTTTTAAATATTAAAAAATGAGCAGGAAAAAATTCAAGTGAACTGGAAAAAAATGTATGGTTTTAATTTTTTTTTTTTTTAATATTTGTTTTTTTGCTCAAAAGCTGCTTGTTCAACACAAAAGTGTGATTTAAAGGTTCCTCTTTATCCCAGTTTTGGCTTATGTGTATTATAATATTTAGTGTATATGTATCTATTATATATTATTATATATAATATATATTTTATAGATAATATATACAACATATTATATATTAATAAATATTATATATGCTGCTTTGTAATAAATATTTAAATATTTAATATTAACACAAGGAGAAAAAATGAGCAGGGAAAAATTCAAATTTACTGAACAAAAAAGGTATTTTTTAAACTATTTTTTAAGTATTTCAGTTGTTGTTTACTCCAAAGCTGCCTGTTCAACATAAAAGGTTGATTTAAAGATTCCTCCCTATTTTATCCCAGTTTTGGCTTCACCTCAAAGCCAGGCAGGAGAATCTCTCAGGGTAGGAATGGAATCATGTTGGAACTATTTAAAGCTGGAGGAACCTTTTGGTTGCTGCCATTTCAACACTTTCCCACCAGAAACAAGAACTGTTTGGCTTTTATTTTATTTTATTTTTTTTATTTTATTTTATTTTATTCTTTCTTTTTCCCTTCTTTTTCCTTTCTTTTCCCTCTCTTTTCCTCTCTTTTCTTCTTTTATTATTATTATTATTATTATTATTATTATTATTATTATTATCATCATCATCACCATCATTATAATATTTAACATTTACACATTTAATATTATTTACATATAACATTATTATATAGTATATTTTAATAATAATAATCACTTGGAGGGATCAGGTGCCAGAAATGCCAGGAATTTAGAAATGCTTTGCTGATAATCCCTGGAAGGCTGGGAATAGTGCTGGGAAACGGGAATTGGGCCAGGAAAGGGAGGAGAAGCTCCATCAGGATTCCAGGCTGGGACAGAACCGAGTGCCCAGGGAGCCCCTGGGGGGAAAAGAGCCATAAAATCCAATCATGGGGGGATATTCCCTGGTCTGGCTGTGGGACAGGAAAAGCTGGAATTGTGGGAGGAGAGGGAATTGCTGGAGCTGGATGAGGAGAGTTTTCCACAGGAGCAGAGCAGAGGAGCTGCTGCAGGATCCAGGTGGAAAAGGTCCCACCTTGGCCATTCCAGGAGATGTTTGTCCAGTGCCTGCAGAGCCTGGGCCAGGCAGAGCATTCCCATGGAATCCTGGATGGGTTGGCTTGGAGGGACCTCAGATCCCATCCAGTCCCATCCCTGCCCTGGGCAGGGACACCTCCCACCATCCCAGGCTGCTCCAGCCTGGCCTTGGACACTTGCAGGGAAGGGGCATCCTCTGGGAATTCCATCCCAGAGTCCTAGGGCCTCCCCACCCTCCCAGCCAGGAATTCCTTCCCAATATCCCATCTCTGGCAGTGGGAAGCCATTCCCTGTGTCCTGTCCCTCCATCCCTTGTCCCCAGTCCCTCTCCAGCTCTCTTGGAGCCCCTTTAGGCCCTGGAAGGGGCTCCAAGGTGTCCCTGGAGCCTTCTCTTCTCCAGGGGAACATTCCCAGCTCTCCCATCCTGGCTCCAGAGCAGAGGGGCTTCAGAATCCTGGAATCCCAGGATGGTTTGGGTGGGAAGGGACCTTAAAGCTGTGGCTGCCTCATCCCTGGAAGTGCCCAAGGCCAGGCTGGATCCCCCTGGGATGGTGAGAGGTGTCCCTGCCCAGGGCAGGGGTGGAATGGGATGGGATTTAAGGTCCAACCCAAACCAGTCTGGGATTCCGTGGATCTTCTGCTGGAAAATGGCACAACAGTTGGAAAACCGGCAATTCCTCTGCTTTCCAGTTTGTCCCAAGGCAGGGTGGAAAGAGAGGGAGACGTTTCTGTGTCTCTGCAGGAATGGGAGCCCCTGGAAGCTCTGTAGACCTTCTACTACCTTGGGAATTCAGGCAGGGCTGAAACGGGCTTTAACAACTCCCAGCTTTGCTGCTTCCCTGGCTTTGTGTGGATTAAACCCTCGGATATTCCCATTTCCAGCCCTTGGTTCAGCCTGGGGCAGTGTTGGCACTACCTGACCCGCTCCCTCCTGCAGAGGTCCTGGTTGTTATTCCTCATTTAATTATTATTAATTATTTAGTGCCTGTCACTTTGCTCTGGAATCAGCGTTTTCCAGCCTTATTTTCAGGTTTTTCCCAGTTTTTTCCAGCCTTGTTTTCAGGTTTTCCCAGCCCTGCCATCGGATTGTTCCATCAGGGCCCTTTGTGTGAAATGTTGAGTCAGAGCCTTTACTTTGTCTCCATCAGCCCTTTGTTCTCCTCCTTTGCTGGAATGTTCCCGGAGATCTCAAAGCCCCATCCAGGATCTCCCAACTCCCATCCCGGATCTCAGACCCCGTCGGGGGCTCCTGTTTGTTTGTGCAGCCGCTGTCAGAGCCCTGGGTTCCTTTGAAGGGTTTGGGATCTGCTTTCCTTGTGTCCCCTGAGGAACTACCCCAGGAAACTTCCCATCCCTCTGTTGTGGCGTGGGAATGCCTTGGGAGAAGGGATTGTTTCCTTTGCCCCGTTTTCATGGATCTGGATGTCCCAGGTGTTTGGGCAGTGCGGACAGGAAGGGTTTGGTCAGGAAACATCAGGCACAGAACCCGGCAGGGAGGAGGAAGTGGCTGAAAATGTCCCCCTTCCTAAAAATAACTCAGTTTTGAGGCTTCTCCTGGCATTCCTGCTCTTCCCACCTGGATCCTGGGATGCAGGATTGAAATGAGGGGGAATAGAGACAGACACAGGGAGAGGAGAGCAGCTTGGAACTCGCTCCTTCCTCCTTGCCTGGAAATCCCTTTGCTGTCCTCCGGGTCCGTGGGCATCATTAGTGTGATGGCAGGAATTAAACCAGGCACTGAATGTAGGACCAGGGGCCTTCCTGCTTTTCTTTCCCTGATTTTTTGACTCGGATTTGCTCAGTGAGCCACAGCTCCAGGGGTTTGTTCTCCAGCCCTGATCATGGAAAGGCCACTCCAGCCTTTTGTGCCACAGTGGGGCAGGAACAGGGTCACTGGTCAGCACAGCCTGTCCCAGGCACTGCAGCCCTCCCAAAGCCAGGCTTTAGCCAATCTCCATCCAAAGCCAGGCTTTAGCCAGGCTCCATCCAAACTGAGCGAGTGCTTTCCCTGCTTTTCCCTTCCCATTTTCCTGGGAGCTTCCCAGTTTAGAACCAGCCCAGTGACTGAGGCAATGTATGGGTTTTTGTTTAAGCCCAGCTCAGTTAATCCTGCAGCAGAGCATTAATCCTGAGTTAACCACTGAGGAGGAGGCCGGAATTTCGGGTTGAGCTTTCCCAGCTGTGCCGTTGCTCAGGATCCCCCTTGGCAAAGCTGTGGTTGCTTTGTTTTATAATCCCATTTTTCCACTTAGTTTCCATTTTAAGGACTTTTTTAGTCCCTGTTTAGGACTTTTGGGAACACTGGTGCCAATTCAGTGTCTTTTGGGTGGCAAAACTTGTGGCTTTTTGGGAATTCATTCCCGTTTATTCCTCCCCTTGCTCCCTGTATCCACCTGTACCTGCACAGACATGGAGTCAGGTTGGGTTGTGTGGCTTCCAGAGGTTTCCAGACCTTCCCCACCCTCCCTCAGGGCTTCCATCATTCCTGAGGCCACACAAAGAGCACCTCCGAGGGCTCCCTGGAGCCTTCCCTTCTCCAGGGGAACATTCCCAGCTCTCCCAGCCTGGCTCCAGAGCAGAGGGGCTCCAGAATCCTGAATCCCAGGCTGGTTTGGGTGGGAAGGGACCTTCAATCCCATCCAGTCCCAGCCCTGCCCTGGGCAGGATCCATGGATTCTTCACAGATGTTGGGAAAGTTCAGCCAAAGCTGTTGGAGGAAAACTGGGAGAAGACTCCAATGAAAGGAGAGATTCCTTCCAATGTCTTTCTGCTGGGAAGGAATTCCTCCCTGGGAGGGTGGGGAGGGGCTGGGATGGAATTCCCAGAGGATGCCCCATCCCTGGGTGTGCCCGAGGCCAGGTTGGATCCCCCTGGGATGGTGGGAGCTGTCCCTGCCCGGGGCAGGGGGGAATTAAAGGATCTTTAAGGTCCCTCCAGCCCAAAGCACTCCCAGATTCCCTGATCCCGGTGTGGGGGATGGACATGGAGCTCTTCCAGCCCAAAGCACTCCCAGATTCCATGATCCACAGGACAGCAGGAGGGGCATCAAAGCCCTCGTTGCCCTTCCCTTGTCCCTGCTCTGGGGGATATTCCAAATATCCCAAATAGTCTGTGTGGGATTTGGCCGCAGCCTCGGGTCTGTCCCTCCTGCTCCTGGTTCTGCTGCTGAAACCAAATTATTTTTGCTCCAAAGCCCCGCATTTTGGCCAGGCTGGAGATCCCCAAATGAGAGAATCCACTTCCAAAGCCCCGGGAGAAAACCTGAGCTGATCCTGAAATGATTCCATGGGCTGGGAGGGCATTGAAGGCAACAGGCAAAAAAATTCCATATTTTATGAATATAAAAATAGTATAGTATAGTATATATCGTGTATATTAATATATAATATATTAGATTTTATTTTATATTTTATATAGGTTATATATTTTATATTTTATATGTTTTATAGTCTGTATTTTATATTTACATTATATATTATAGCCATGTGTTATACATATAACATGTATTTTATTTATGTGTCTATAAAATCACAAATTATATATATGTAATATATAAAAAGTATAAAAAATATACAACATTATATATATTATATATTATGTATAATGTTATTATATTATACATACGTATGTTAGGTATACATATATAATATAAAGTATATAATACCATTATAAATAGTATATAATGTTATATATAACATTATGTATATTATATGTAGAATATATAACACACCAGCAAGTCCATCCTCTTTGTTTCACTTGTATGTTTCTTTACTTCTATTTATTTTTATTTATTTCTATTTCTCTCTTGATTATTACTTCATTTTATTAATTATTCATTACTATTTTATTATTTATTTTTATTGTATATATTAATTATATGTTCATATATTAATATATTTATTTCATAGTTATTATTTTAATTATTAATTATTTATTTATTTATTTATTTTTACAATTTATGATTATTTCCTTTTTTTCTATTTATTTCTTTTCCTTTCCTATTTCTTTTCTTCCCCTTCCCTTTATTCATTTCCACCCCCACTTTTCCCTCTTTCTTCCTCCAGGACTTTTTCTTCCTCCAGGACTTTTTCATTCCCTTTAAAAAAAACCCCAAATTCCCTCTTTTCCTCCAGTGTTCCACCCCCACAGTTGGTTCCTCCCTCCTGGTTCCGACCTTTTCCGTTCTGGCTCTCCAGGGATTTGTGTTTCCTTTTTAAACTCAGTGCCTCAGGGAGAATATTCCGATTAAAGGCAGGGAACCAAAGGCTTTTAAAAGGCCAATAACACCCAAAGGCATTAAAACACCTCCTGAGCATTCCAGCATCTCTGATAAATCCTGTTTTTTTGGTGGAGGAGGTTCAAACTGGGTATTTATTCCCGCCCTGAGCAGTGACAATCCACCTTTTCCTCTGGATAACTGGGATAACCAGGGTCCATTTCACCAATAAACCCCAAACACTGATTTTCTCCCTAAATTCTGGGGGAATTCTGCCCTTTTCCCTGGATTTTGGGTGCATGACAGAGCTGCTGTGCTGAGCTTGCAAATAACAGCCTGGAATTGCTTCAGTGCTTGGAATAACTGGCTTTTTTTGGCTCTTTTTGTACTGATCAGAATTGATGTGACTGAAGTGCAAATCTTCATAATAATCATGCATTTGCTGGCAGTGATTGGAGGACCTCCTTTTTGGCAATCTCTGGTAATTCTGCTCCTCTTCTTACTTTATCCTGATTTATTTTCCTTTTCCCTGGATGAATTCCCTGCACGGGTTGATTTGGGAGGAGATTTTCCTCGGAAGTGGGAAATGGGAATTTTGGAGTCAATCATGTGGAATTCCCTGGTTCTGCCTGGGCCAGAGCTACTGAAAAAAAAAAAAAAGGTTATTTTACACCTGGAAAAACATCAAATATTGCCCAGATTTTGATGGGCCTTCAGGGAAATCCTGGGAAAACCTCCATGGATTTCGGGCAGTGGAGGAGCATTAAATTGGGATGAGGATTTGGGGATAATTGGGCCTGGCTGGGGCTGACTGATTTATATGGGGGGAAAAAACCCCAAATTGTCTTTTTTTCCCTTTTAAATTGGGAATAAATGATTAAATGAATGTTTGATTTATATTTATATCTATATCTATATGTTTTATCTATATATAAAATTTATATATATTTATATTTATATTTATATTTAAATCTATTGCATCTATTATATCTAATTTTGCATCTATTTTATTTATATCTATATATCTATTTTATATGTTTTAATACCTACTTTATATCTATATGTTCATATATATAAAACCATATAATCTATAGATATAGATGTGTTCCTGTGGGCTCTCCAGGCCATGTCAGCTGGCACTTGATGGGCTTTGTTCTTAATTATAATTATAATTAATTACTAATCACAGCAATGTTCCTAACCCTGGAATGTCTGATGGGATTTGGGATTTGGGGGTGGGAGTTTTGATTTGCTCTGGTTTTGGGGGGGAGGAGGGAAATAACGGGATCCAAAGGGGGTTGTGCACTCAAACATTCCACTTTCCCCTGGGAAGAGCAGGTGGGAAAAACGCAGTATTATGGATTTGGGAAATGTTGCTTTAATTCATTTCCTTTCCTTGTATCCCATAAAACTGGATTTCCCTGTCCTGGCTTCCTCCTTTCTGGCCCTATAAATTCCCTTTTAAAGCCTCTTAAACACTCCTGGAGCTGGAGAATTCCTGGGAGATGGTGAGTTTGGGATCACTGGGAAAATGGGAATGAAGGGAGCAAGTTTAGGGCAACTTGTTTAATCCATGGATTATGTAGTTTATATTCCATATACTGATTTATTTTGCTGTTGGAAGCAAGAGAAAAGTCCTGCAGTTCCTGGGATTTTCCTCCCCAAAGGCACCAAGGATTCGGAAATGTGGAGCTGGAGGTTGTTGTTCCTCAGGCAGAGAGTCCATGGACAGCTCCACATTCCAGCTGGGATCCAGCCCTGTGGGAAGGACTCCCGGGATCCAGGTTTCCCGGCTGGGTGTGGGATTTGAGGTCTCTTCCCTGACCCTCAGCTGGTGGAAATGGGCTCTTTTCCTGTCCATTCCCTCGTTATTTGGGGTTTGAGATCCCAGAACTCTGATGGCACCAACTCTGCAGTTCCTGGCAGCATATCCCAGCCTTGCTTTAATCCAGGTTCTTCCAACCTCTCCTGACCCTGTTCCCTTCCTGCTGCCACGTGTTCCTGTTGACATGCCAGGATTTTCCCAACCAAAATTTGGAATTGTGGAATCCTGGAGTGGGTTGGATGGGAAGGGACCTTCAATCCCATCCAGCCCCAGCCCTGCCCTGGGCAGGGACACCTCCCACTATCCCAGGCTGCTCCAGGTTTATCCAACCTGGCCTTGGGCACTCCCAGGGATGGGGCATCCTCTGGGAAATCCAGTCCAGGGCCTCCACATCCTACCAGGAAGAATTCTTTCCCAATATCCCCTCTAACCCTGCCCTCTGGCAGTGGGAAGCCATTCCCCATGTCTTGTCCCTCCATCCTTTGTCCGCAGTCCCTCTCCAGCTCTTTCAGGAACAGCTCCCTGTGCCAGCTGCTCCAAGAGCAAACCCCTCTGCTCCAGGTTTCCTTGAATCCTGGAATGGTTGCGGTTGGGAGGGACCTTAAAGCTCATCCCATTCCACCTCTGCCCTGGGCAGGGACACCTCCCACCATCCCAGCTGGCTCTCACCTGGAACGCTGCTTTCCCGGGATGTCCCTGGATCCAGCAGCTCCCTGGAGTCTCAGAGGGTTGAACACAGAATAAGATTTCCCTGGAAAACTTCTGGCTGGTGACACTTCCCTGAATTCCTGATGTGGTTTTTGAGAAGTTCCGCACAGATTTGACTTGATGACACTTCCCAGAATTCCTGGTTTTTGGGAAGTTTCATGTGGATCTTTGTGTCCCTTCCCTGAATTCCTGACATGGTTTTTGGGAAGTTCCCCACAGATCTGACTTGAGATGAAACCCTTCTAGTCCCCAGGAGGGTCAGAATAATTCCCTGGGCTGCAGTGATCTATGGAATAACAGCCAGGGAATCCCCTGGTTTCACATCCAGGGGCTGCAGTTCCATCCTGTGGGAACATTTCAGAGGGAAAAAGTTAAAATCATCTGATATTTCCTTGATTTTGCTGCTTCGCACTCTTGGCTTTGCTGCTTCCACTTTGTTCCCATTTAGCAGCTTTTTATCCCCCTCCTCTCCCAGATCCCAGGCTGTGGCTGTTCCTCATTAGTGATTAGTGATTAATGATGAGTTATTTCTGCCCTCTCAGCCCTCCCTGGTGCTGCTGCCCCTGGCAGGGGACAGGAGGGTGTTAACGAAGCAGAACTGGACCAAATTGGGGGTTTTAACTGTGATTTCCCCCTCCTGCCCCTCCCTGAGCACCTTTCTCTGGGCTTTGTCGTGTCTGGGAGTTCTTTTCTCCACTTACCTCGGGGAAATGTCAACTCTGATGTCTTTTGACTCCTGTTTGGAGCTTGTTAGTTGTTTTTTTGTGCTTGTAAAAGCCATTTCACCCCATCCTTTAAATACCAGAGTTCCCTCTCTGAGGCAGAGGGACCCGCTTTCGGAAGGCTGAGGGGAGACCTTGGAAGCCCTGAACTCCTGGCATCAATGGCTGATGCCCCGTCTGTGGCCATTCATCCTTTTGCTTTATTTGCCTTTATTTTTTCTCTACAATCTTTCTTTTTCTTTTTTTTTTTTTTACCTTAAAGAGGCAGCCTGAGCAAGACAAAAACACATTGGAGTGTTGTGGAGCTGCCCCAGGCTGGGCAGGAACCTCCAGGGCAGGGCTGGGAGAGTGGGAAGGGTTCAGGCTGCTCTGCCCTGGGAGGATCAGGAGGTGAAGCTGTTGAACGTCACAGAAAACAAAAAAAAATATCTTCAAAATCTTCCAGAATGATCTTCAAGTTCGAGGGATGTCTGGACAAAACACACCCAGGGTGGGGTTTTGGGATGTCTGAAGTTGGACTCGATGCTTCCAGCTCCAAATATTCCCTGGTTTGCCTGCTCTGAGAGGGAAATTAAAGCAAAATAGAGACACTTGGAGCTCCCTGGGGCCCCTCAGGGCTGGCCCTGGGGGGCTGAGCTGGGTTATTCCCTGGAGTTCCACCACAGCACTTCCCCAGGGAGGAGCTTTCTTGTGGTGGCCCAGATAAAGTTGGGAAGTTTGGGGCAGTTATCTCCAAACACTCCCTTCCATGAACTTCCTGGGGTTTAATTTGGGCTACTTTTTGTCATTTCTCTTCCTCCTGTTCTGCTTAAACCCGAGACTTAAACCCGAAGGGAACTTTGGAAATTGGGCTCCTTTCCCCTTCTTTGGCAGCCTCAGCCCTCCTGCCCCACCACCCCAAGGTGCCTCCTCTGGGCTCTCCTCACCTCCCTGGCCATGCCCAAAGGTTCAGAGCCCCTTTCTGGAGGGTTTCTCTGGGTCTTGGTGCAGGTGGGAGTTTAGAACCAGCTCCAGGAGAGACAAGGGAGGAATTTCCCTCCCCTGGAGGGACTTCCAGCCATTCTTGGTTTCTTGGCCCACTTTTGGGGGCTCTTCTTGTGTGCCTGGAGATCAGCCTGGCTTTGTGGGAGGCTTGAGGGAGGATCGGTATGGAATTGTTGGGGAACACGTCTCCCTGTGTGCCCAGGAGGAACTGCAATCCCTGTGTTGGCAGAGCCAAGCAAATACAGCCCTGGACAAGTGGAGTGTTTGGGTGCACTGGGGAACCTGAACCCAAAGCCAGTTTGTTTGTGCATCCTTTTAACTTCTTGTCTCTCTCCCATGAAGATTCCAATCCTGAATATCCAGGTGAAAATATTCCCAGCTCTCTGTACTGTGGCAGGAACCATCTTCTCCTGCACCAACTACTTTGGTGTGATCTTCACAGGGGGAGTTGGCAAAAATGGCTCCACCATAGCAGTGAGTACCTTGTCCTGCCCCTTCCTCCTCCTCAGCCATGCCTGGCGTTTTTATTCTATTTTGTTTTATTTTTATTCTATTTTAATTATTTTATTTTGGTTTATTTCATTTTATTTTTAATTTAATTTATTTTATTTTAATTTCATTTCATTTTGTTTTGGTTTATTTTATTTTTAAATTTATTTTAAATTTAATTCCATTTAATTTCATTTTTTATTTTATTTTAATTAATTTCATTTATTTTTTATTTTATTATTTTTTATTTGATTTTATTTTCATTAATTTAATTTAATTTTATTATATTTTATTTTTATTTTAATTAATTTAATGTCATTTTATTTTATTTTTTAATTAATTTCATTTCATTTTGTTTTAATTTAATTATTTAATTGTATTTTTGTTTTATTTATTTTTTATTTTAATTTAATTTATTTAATTTCATTTTCTATTTTATTTTTTACTTTGTTTTATTTTAATTTAATTTATTTTATTTTATTTTATTTTATTTTGTTTTATTTTGTTTATCCCCCCTCCAGGTGAAATATTTTCCTTTCACTTCATTTCCTGGCTTGGGAAAAAACCCCAAGTTAATATTGTGTGTGTGTGTGTAAGAAGAGCAGATTTAGGAGTCAGAGGCTTAAAATGGGTGATTGGAAGCAGTGCCAGCATTTTGATTTTGGGGGTTTGAGTTACTGACACAACTTCCTCAGGGAGTTCTGGTCCTTCAGAGCTGAGCACTGTCCTTCCAGCAGTGGGACAGGAGCTGGGGAGGGTCTCCTGAGCCCCCCCTGCCCCCTGGCTCTGCTGCCTCACAGGGGTTTTCTGCCCCACACCCCAAATGCAGCCCTTCAGCTGTTCCCCCAAATCCATCCCCCTGAGATGCTCTTCCCCCAAATCCATTCCCTCAGCCCCTGTTCCCCCAAATCCATCCCCTCAGCTGTTCCCCCAAATCCATCCCCTCAGCCCCTGTTCCCCCAAATCCATCCCCTCAGCTGTTCCCCCAAATCCATCCCTCAGCTCCTGTTCCCCCCACATCCAATCCTCAGTTGTTCCCCCCCTGCCTCAGGGGCCCATTTTTTTTCATGTGGTAATTTCCCTTCACCCCCCGTTTCCCAGCCCAGGAGGGTTTTTGAGGTTCCTTTGCTTTATGAACCCCATTTCTCCTGCCATACTGTCACTTCACCCCCCATTTCCCTGCCCAGGAGGGGTTTTTGGGGTTCCCTTGCTTTATGAACCCCATTTTTCACATGATAATTTCCCTTCATTTCCCGTTTCCCAGCCCAGGAGGGTGTTTGGGGTTCCCATCCTCTCTGACCCCTGTTCCCCTTTCCCAGCCCAGGAGGGTGTTTGGGGTTCCCTTGCTCCCTGACCCCGTTCCCTGTCCCCAGGGCACCAGCGTGCTGTCCCCGTTCCTGCACATCGGAGCCGTGCTCGCCCTGGCCGTGATGATCTACAAGAAATCGGCTGTGCAGCTCTTCGAGAGACACCCCTGCCTCTACATCCTCACCTTCGGCTGCGTCTCCGCCAAGATCACCAACAAGCTGGTGGTGAGTGCTGCGGGACCTGCCCCTTCCAGGCTCCATGGAAACTTCTGGCAAAACTGGGAGTTCCTGGGGGTTCCAATGGGTAACTTGTGCCCTTTGGAGCCCCAAGGAGGCGATTTGGGGAGCCTGGAGCTGCAGCAGAGCCCTCCTGTGTCTGAAAGGGCAGCTGAAGGTCCCCAGCTCTGCTCCCCCAGCTCCTGGTCACCACAAAAACAGCGGTTCTGTGCTCGTGGGGGAAGAGCTGGGCTGGGACAGGGCTGGGAAAGCCCCTCGTGGGGAGGGAGGGAGGAGGTGACACAGCTCTGGGACACTCACTGAGGGTTTAACTCCGAGCTCTGGAGTGAAACAGGGTTGAAATGATTCCCAGGGAGCAGGTGAGTGAGGTCCAACAGCCCCTGCCTCCCACCCTCCCTGTCTGGGGCAGCTGGGACAGAATTCCTAGTGGAAGGAGAGTTTATCCCTTCCCAAGACCCGTTTCCAGCTGGGCCGTGCAGGGAGGATGGAGCGTGGGGGCCCATCTGTGCAGGGAGGGAGGTGGGAAGGCCTCACTTGGGCACCAAAACATCATCAAATCATACCCAGAGAAAGGTGGGGACCTCATGGAATGGGAAAAAAGAGGTGGAGGGAGAGACAAACTCCAAAAGTCTCTGAATTGGAAGCTTTAGCAGCTGTAAATTTTGTTTCCAGGCTCAGCTAAACTTTCCAAATTTGACTTTCAACTTAAAAAAAAATCACCTTTCTGCTCCCCTTTCCCTGGTTTGTTCCTGGCAGGAGGAACAGGTTGTGGGCTGGAAAACACGTTGGGTTTTTCCCTGGGCTGCATCCTTTGCTCTAAATAAAAGCTGTTTCTCTGCAAACCTTGTAACTCCTGCAGTTACAGAACCCCACGTTCAAATAGGATTGAAATACTGGATATTTTGCAGCTGTGTGGCTTGAACTGGGGGTTGGGTTTTTGGCTGGCCTGGGCTTGTTTCTTAAAATGCTCTTTTTTCTCCTTTAAAATGTTCTTTTTTCTCCTTTAAAATGCTCTTTTTTCTCCTTTAAAATGCTCTTTTTTCTCCTTTAAAATGCTCTTTTTTCTCCTTTAAAATGCTCTTTTTTCTCTCTTAAAATGCTCTTTTTTCTCCTGTAGGAAGCTCTTTTTCCCCTGTAAGCAGCTCTCTTTCCCCTGCAGGTTGCTCACATGACCAAGAGTGAGATGCACCTGTACGACACAGCTTTCCTGGGCCCCGCTCTGCTCTTCCTGGACCAGTATTTCAACAGCTTCATCGACGAGTACCTCGTGCTCTGGATCGCCCTGGTGAGTGGGGGCTCATCGGTTCTCTCACTAATGATGGGGTTGCTTGTGCCCAGCTCACCTGCATGGGGCTGGGACAGGGAGGGGACCTGTTTTATTTGATTTTTATTTTAATTTTTTATTTTTATTTTTATTTTATTTTTATTTTTTATTTTTATTTTATTTTAATTTTTTTTTACTTTTTATTTTTCATTTTATCCTATTTTATAAATTTTATTCTTCATTTTACTCTCCATTTTATGCTTCACTTTATTCTTCACTTTGTTCTTGATTTTATTCTGATTTTATTCTCCATTTTATTCTCCATTTTATTCTTCATTTTATTCTCCATTTTGTTCTTCATTCTCCATTTTATTCTCGATTTTATTCTCAATTTTCTTCATGATTTTCTTCTCGATTTTCTTCTCCATTTTACTCTCCATTTTACTCTCCATTTTATTCTCCATTTTATTCTCCATTTTATTCTCCATTTTGTTCTTCATTTCATTCTTCATTTTATTCTTCATTTTTAGGTTATTTTAATGGGTTTTTTAGGTTATTTTTAGATTTTTTTGGTTTTGTTTTTTTTTAATACCATTTATGTGGGGAAATCCCCCCTCCCCCAGTAAAATATTCTTATGAAAAGTGAGAAATTTGGATTCCTTGAAATATCTCAGGATGATAATGATAATAACTATAAACTATTATTAAATTATTATATTAAATTATTATATTAAATGATATTAGTATTCTATTATTGAGGAGCATATTAATTATTAAATATTAATTATTATAGTAGTATTAATAACAGCTAGGAGGATATTATTAATAATATTTAACATTATTATTATTTATATGATTATATTACTATATCATATTGATATATTTATTTAATAATAATGATGATGACAGAGGTAAGGGGGCATTTCCCAGGATCTCTGGAGCTGCTGTGACTCTTTTCCCTCCTCCGACTGGAGAACTGAGAGTCAGAGGCTGGAAATGTGTTGTCACAGGGCTGGAAAAAAGCTCAACATCCCCAGAAACTGTTCCTGGAGTGACTCCCCATCCCTGGGGGTGTCCAAGGCCAGGCTGGATAACCTTGGAGGCCCCCGGGATGGTGGGAGGGGTCCCTGCCCGGGGCAGGGCTGGGAAGATCCCAGAGCTCTTTTCCAACCTGGATGAGCTCTGAGGTCCCCCCAGCCCAACCAGTCTGCGATTCCAAGAATATTCCCGGAGATCTGAAGGTTAAATTAATGCAGACCAGCCCCGCTGCTGAATCCCGGAGCGTGTGGGCCTGTCCCGCTGCGGGGGGAATCCCGGCAAGGGGATCCGAGCGTGTCCCTGGGAACGCCGGGAATGGGATCCGAGCGTGTCCGTCCCGCAGGTGCTGTCCCTGCTGGACCTGCTCCGCTACTGCGTCAGCGTCTGCTCCCAGATCGCCGCCCACCTGCACATCCACGTGTTCCGCATCCAGGGCCGCCCCTCCCACTCCAACCACCACTAGGGAACCGGGAGTCGCCAGGAAAACCGGGAAAGGGTTGCTCTGCTGCGTGGCCGGGTGACGGAGGAGAGCGGAGGCGCGACGAGACCCAAGTAATTAACAATCGCGATCACTTTGTCTGACTCTGGCTCTGGGACCGGTGACACTCCCCGACAGTCTCCTGCCTCGGGAGAGCCCATTCCAGAGGCAGCTCCGCAGTCAGCCCTGTCGGTTCCGGGCCTGGGAACAGCACGCAGGGATAACGCTCTGTCTTTGTGATTCCCTTGATTCCAAATTAACTCTCTGGCGAACGGATCCCCACGAGTCTCTAACGTAGTGTCAGTGCAGCCAGATCTGCTTTGGGTTCTAATCTCTCATCATCTCCTAGTGAAATACTCCCGTAGTTCCACTCAGATTGATTTTACTAAAGACCTGAGCTGGTTAAACACACAAACACCCCGAGGTATCTCACTGCCTTGCCTTGGAGCCCGGGCTGGGCTGGTTTTTCTTTTTTTTTTTTTTTCCGCTTGTGCATTTGGAAAAACGAACAAACAAACAGAGAAAAAAGCGGGGTTTTTTGTGCTGGAAAGAAAAAAAGGACGTGTTGAACAGGGTTCTGCTGGCAAAGGGGTGCCCGGCATGCAAAATAGTGTGGTATCTTTGTCTCAATTAATTTTATTTTTTTAAATAAACGTTATCTAAAAAAAAAGAAAACTTTATTTCGAAGCGATTTTCTTCGGTGGAAAAAGACTATAAAGAAGGAAGAAAGAAAGAAAATTTTACTGTTTACTTTTTTATGTATAAAAACTTAAGGCAAAATTTCCTTTCTGCTCTTAATAAAGAAGAATTCTGAGGGCAACAGTTGGCCTGAGATGTGTGTTGCTCTGTCCTGCTTGGACTTGGGATTTCCAGAGCAGTTTTCCAGTGTTTTCCTGTGGATCATGTTGTCATTTCCAGGATCTTCAGGAGCTTTCCCTGTAAGCTTTGTTTTTGTTTTTTCTCCCTATTTTAATACCACTGGTTTTGTTTTAAATGTGATGAATCTGCACCAGGGACACTTAAGTCGGGTTTAATACAGGGTTTCATCATCATCATGGCTGGGCTTCGCGAACGAAGATTTGGGAAGGCACTATCCACATTTGCTACAGGCACGCTGGTGGCTTATGAGGCCAATACGTGACAGACATACCCAATTGCAAAAGGCACAACAGAAAGACTCCTTAGGTGGTGTATTCTGCAAGACACGGTTCTTTCTGCGTTGCCTTTTTTCCTCGAGAGTGATCCTGCGTGTGTTCTCGAAGGAGACAGCTGCGTTATAGATGGTGTGTCTCCAGGCCTCCCGATTTGAGGCCAGAGTAGACCAGTTATGGTGATCAATAAGGCCAAGGCTGAGATGTTGTTTCAGGGAGTCCTTGTATCTTTTCTTCGGGGCTCCTCTCTTGCAGCAGCCGGTGGCAAGTTCACCATAGAGCAGGATCTTAGGGAGGGGGTGGTTGGTCCTTCATCCTTGAGATGTGCTCGGCCCATCGCAGCTGCGTTCTCAGTAACATGGTCTCAATACTTGTGACTGTTGCCTGTTCTAGTACAGATGGATTGGTCACATAATCTGACCAGTGGATGTTTAGGATTGTACGGAGGCAGCGTTGATGGAAGCGTTCGAGGAGTCGCAGGTGGTTGCAGTAGATGACCCATGATTCAGATCCATACAAGAGAGCAGACAGCACTATGGCTCTGTAAACACTGATCTTGGTGTTTTTCTTCAAGTGTTTATTACGCCATACTCTTTTGTGGAGTTTTCCAAAAACACTATATGCCTTAGCTAACCTGTTGTCTATCTCTCCGTCGATCTTACCATCTGAGGAGATGAGGCTACCAAGGTAATTAAAGTGCTGGACTGATTTGAGCTCTGATTGGCCAATGGTGATGTGGGGATGATGGGGGACTTCCTGAGGTGCAGTTTGATGGAGGACCTCTGTCTTCTTTAAGCTGACTTCCAGCCCAAAGAGCTCAGCAGCATCTGCAAAGCAGGATGTTAAACGCTGCAGAGCTGCTTCTGTGTGGGCAACAAGGGCAGCATCATCAGCATAAAGCAGCTCCCGGACAAGGTAGTTTAATGTCTTGGTGTGGGCCTTCAGTCACCTTAGATTGAATAGGCTTCCATCAGTACGGTATCGAATGTAGATCCCGTCCTGATCATCGAGGTCTGCTGTGGCCCTTTGGAGCATCATGCTAAAGACGGTGAATAGGGTAGGAGCAAGAACGCAGCCTTGTTTCACACCATTCTTAATTAAGAAGGGCTCAGAAAGTGTATTGCCATATCTGACTTGGCCATATCTCTCTCATGGAGTGAGATGATCATTTTAAGGAACTTGGGGGGACAACCTAAACGTTCCAAAATCTGCCACAGACCTTTTCGGCTCACAGTATCAAAAGCCTTGGTGAGGTCGACAAAGGTTATGTAGAGACCTTTGTTCTGTTCCCTACACTTCTCTTGCAGTTGTCTGAGGACAAATACCATGTCTGTGGTGAAACATGGGGGCCTTGCACTCCACACCAAATTCCACGAGTTTGTGGTGTGCTGTTGGGAGCTCGGTGAACTACCATCAGACCTTCGTGATGCAGTCATCATCACTTTGTACAAGAAGAAAGGTATTAAATCAGATTGCTCAAACTATCGTGGTATCACTCTGCTCTCCATTGCTGGCAAAATCCTGGCAAGAATACTCTTGAACAGACTAATACCCGCTATAGCAGAAGGAATTCTACCTGAAAGTCAGTGTGGTTTCAGAGCCAACAGGAATACAGGGTTTAATTGCTTGTTAATGGAGTTCCCAGGGTTTGAGGGGAAGTTCAGCCCCTGAGCTTGGTGTCCAGAGCAGGATCTGCCACAGACATCAAGGAGCTGAATTTTGGGGAGAGAGCTGGGGGGGACTACAGGGAATGTCTGAAATCCCCCCCCCCCCCGAGCATCTCACTGATGGTGGGAAGAAAACACAACCCCCGGAGCCACAACAGAGCCTGAGGACAAGGACCTGTCCTGGGCCAGGAACTGAGCTCAGCTCAGGTTCAAAACAATAAAAACCAGCTCCAAAAAGCGCCACCCAAAGAGCAACAAAGCAACAAACCAACTCCTGGGCCCCAGGAAGGGCTGACGTGGCTTTCCTGTGGCACCACAGACCCGGAACGGGTCAGGAAGTGCTGAGAAAACCCCATCCCTCTGGTGACTGGGGACATTCCAGAGCCCTGTGCCCAGGGCAGGCTGCCCAGGGTCCTTCCAGGGATGTGGGGCTGGGAGAGCACGGGAATGTGGCTCTGGTTGGGAATGTGTGAGGAGATGAGCACGGGAATGTGGCTCTGGTTGGGAATGTGTGAGGAGATCCCAGGCTGGCCCTGCCCAGGGTGTCCCTCAGCTGAGCCCGGCCCAGGGCCAGGCTCTGCCGGTGGTGTCTGTGCTGGGAGCTGTCCTGGTTCCTCCCTGAGGGGTCACCCTGTGTCAGAGGGGCCTGGAGGTCATGGGGAATGAGGAACGTGCTCGGGATGAGGAGGAAGCTTCTCTTGGCTCGCCCTCTTCACCCTTGAACTCCAGCCTTTTCTCCCTGGGAGCAGCTTTGGGGTCGTGGCCAGAGCTCTGTGGGGACTGTGCTGGGGTCACCCGGGGTCCCTGCCGGGCTGGGCCTGAGGGAGGTTTTGGTTCCTGGCACACTGGGCAGCTCCCAGGATCCCAGATATCCCAGTGCTGGGAGCCTCTCAGTGTGAGCCGTGTCTGGGATCCCATTTTTGGCTGTAACTGGAATTCTCAGATCTCATTTATTGAGTTCAAATGTGTTGAGTTTAACTCTGAGCTGGGGCTGGGGCTGACCCAGGTAATTCAGTGTCTTTGCAAGGCCGAGTCTGCAGGGGGAGGGTTTGAGGGCCCCTTACAACCAGCACCAGTGGGTGCAAAAAGTCTGCCTGGAAAGTCCCTCCCTGGGGTTTAATGTGGATAATTCCAACCAGGATCATTCCCGTTAGATCATCAGGCCCAACCTTTGACCAGACAGCCCAAACCCATGGAAAGGCCTTTGTGCTCTCAGGCCTTTGGAATGAAGCTGCTCCACATAATTTGTCCCCGATCCTTGATGCTGGAGAAGAACCAAAGTCTTCAAAAGGGTTGTTCGGGACTTAAACTTTCCTCGAGGAAATGCAAGAGGGCACCTTTCCCTGAGCTTCTCACTGCCTGGAAGTTTGGATACCCCCAGGCAGGAGAAGATTCCTGTTTCCCTGCTGGTTTCAGAGTTCCCAAGGAATGGTTGCTGCAGTCCCAGCCCTGCTGTGGCTCTGGGGCTGGTACAGTCCCTGGAATCAATAATGGGATAATAACCTTTCCCCCTGGATGCCACAGCCCAGCCTGTGCCCAGGGGTCGTGCAGGACATGCCGGTGGGGCTGGGAAGGGAGCAGGGATGTGGGGGCTCAGCCTGAGGGGCTTCTCCACTTCCCTTTGTGCCCAGAAGAACTTCAGCAGCAGCACCCGAGCACACCCTCCTGAACAAACAGAGCCTGTTCTGCCCAGTTCTCTGCCCCTAAAACTGGGAAAACCAGCTGGGAACTCGCCCTTGGTGCTGCAGTGGTGCCTCTCGAGCTGCTGGAGGAGCTGCTGGTTGGGATGAGGAATTTAACAGAAAGAGGCAGCTCAGGACACCTCAGGGCCTCTGGCTGTGCCTCCACTTTTGTTCCACACGATATTTTTCCCTTTTCCCGTCCTGCCTGGAGGGTCCCAGGTGCCCCCAGTGCTGCTGGGGAATCTGGAGAGGAGCTGCAGAGGAGTTTGGTCATTCCCAGAGGGCAGAGGGGAGGCTCAGGGGAGGTGGGAGCTGGGGGAACATGGAGCACTCGGCTCTGGAAGGGTGAATCCAGGCAGGAATGTTTGCTGGCACTGGCACAGGGTGACACATGCCATGGCACGAACCTTATCTCCCCCGGGGCAGAGACTGAATCCCAAATCAGGGGCTGCTGGAGCTGTTTGGGGGTGTGGGTTGGCCACTGGGAGCGGTGTCAACAACCCAGCTGAACAAACCAGCACTTTCCAGTCCAGGGAAACATTTCTTGGCGCTGTTTTGTTGCCTGTTGGAGGCTCAGATCGAGTGGTGGGTGAAGGTGGAGCAGGAAGGAGGATTTAAAAATACCCTGGGAGTTGTGCTGAGCTGCTGCAATCTGAACCTGTCCCTGCTCCCAGAAAACCCCACTGCCTTTTCCCAGCAAACCCTGGTCCCACCTGCAGGGAGGTGGTTGGAGAGAGGCAGAGTTCAAAGGGACAAATCAGGGGGTTTATTCAGTGTCTGCCCTTCCAGCACAGGGGTTTCTGCCTTCCCTGCTCCTGGTTCCTGCTGGGGAGGATGCTCCTGGCAATCCTTGGTCTGTGCCCACGCTGGGCACTGAAGGGGGGTGTTAATGCTCCTCCCAAACTGCCAGAATGTAAAGGGAGATTGTAAAAACTGGGGAGAGGGACTTTGTGCTGGAGCAGGGCAGGGGGGATGGAGTTAAACTGCCAGAGGGCAGGGATAGAGGGATACTGGGAAGGAATCCTTCCCTGGGAGGGTGGGGAGGGGCTGGGATGGAATTCCCAGGGAAGCTGTGGCTGCCCCATCCCTGGAAGTGCCCAAGGCCAGGCTGGATGGTGGGAGGTGTCCTTGCCTATGGAAAGGTGGGACTGGATGGGCTTTAAGGTCCCTCCGACCCAACCCATCCTGGGATTTGATGACTCTGAAGCCTCCCCACCCCCTGCTTGCTGTGTTTTCCCCTTGCTGCAGCTGGAGCACCGACTGCTTGGGAAAAATACCTATTTTAGTGTAAGGCTCAGGGTTTGTGTGTCTGCTTCAGCAGCTGAGCAATAACCCTCTGTCATATTTTTCCTCCAGCAGGAATTAAGGAACACCCCCAGTCCAGTCCCTTGGGTGATTCCTTTATAAAGAACTGCTCCCCAAACAGGTCCCACTTCCCAGTTTCCTCAATGAGATGGTTTTTGGCTTCACAACCCGAAAGTTTGGACTCTCCTCCCAGTGGTGATGAACAGGCAGGGGAAGGAAGGAGCGAGTGGCCTTTTCCAAAGAGATTTCTCCTGACAGGTGCCCTGGATTTTCCACACCGTTTTCTGCTGTCAGTTGAACTTTTAAGGATAAAAATATTTAAAAAAACCCCAAACCAAACCACAGAGAGACCCACTGACCTTGAGTTTCCTGCAGTTACCGCTGTGCCACCCTCTCTGCCCGTGGTGGGGAACTTGTAGAGCCACAGAAGACACCAAAAACCCACTTTTCCCCCTAACCAATAATTGCTGTTCCCTCTCCAAACACAGGTGGGGGCTGAACAAAAATCCACACTTTTCTTCCTCTCCTGCTGTTTGTTCCCTCTGTCCAGCGGAGTTTCTGTGCTGAAAAGCTCCCAAGTAAATGACCTTCCCCTCTGGGGTGTTTGAGTTGATGTGCCCGGCTCTGAAAGCAACAGCTGGTGCAATTTTAGTGTTTGTGTCCAATCCCTCCCTGGGGATTTCGGGAGTGCTGCAAAAGTTGGATTAAACTGGGTTTGGAGGCAGGCCAGAGGAGGCACCAAGGGATCAGAGGGTTGGGAATGTTCCCCTGGAGAAGAGAAGGCTCCAGGGACACCTTGGAGCCCCTTCCAGGGCCTAAAAGGACTCCAGGAGAGCTGGAGAGGGACTGGGGACAAGGGATGGAGGGACAGGACACAGGGCATGGCTTCCCACTGCCAGAGGGCAGGGATGGATGGGATATTGGGAAGGAATTCTTCCCCTGGAGGGTGTGAGGCCCTGGAATGGAATTCCCAGAGGATGCTCCATCCCTGGAAGTGTCCAAGGCCAGGTTGGATAAACCTGGAGCCACCTGGGATAGTGGAAGGTGTCCCATGTAGGAACAGGATGAGCTTTAGGGCCCCTTCCAACCCAACCCATTCCATGATTCCAGGATATTGTTGATGCTTTGGGGTCTGGTGTCACACCCCAGAGAGGAGGAGGAGGCTCTGCCTTCATCCCCTGCTGGGAGGAGCCCCTGGCACTGGTTTCTCTGGGAATGCCCCTGTCACTCCTGCAGCCAGAGCCCCTTTCCCTGCTGCAACATTCACTCCCACTAGGAAAGGAGAACCATCCTTTGGCCCTAAATCTGCTCAGGGAGGAGCTGCAAGGGTTGAAAAGAAGTTGGGATCAAAACCAGAACCGAAGAGGGGTAACAACACGTTTTACTCCAGGATTGAACAAATCCCACCTCCCTCCCCAAAGCTGTTGATCAGCTCTTTCCCCCCCACCCCGTGGCCTTCACAGTTTTGCTCCAGCACAAATAAATAACCTGGCAAAGAGTATTTTGCTTTCTTTAGAAAACTAAACTTGGCTCTAAGTGGCAGCAGTGCAAGAGAGGAAACCACTAAACCCACCCACCTGCTCCTGCTGGGGCTGAACAACGAGCTGGGTGTGATGGGAAATCAAATCAAACAGTTGTTGATAACAGAAACCTCAGCAATCGCTCAAGGGGACGTTCCTTGTTTGCAAACCCCTGGTTGGGTTTGATGAGAGGTGGCTTTCACTTCCTACTCGTCCCATTTTTCCCTCTAATGATCCCCCTGCAGCCTTGTCCTGGCTCTGTGTGATGGGACAAGGGCTGAGCCTGTGGAGTCACAGTCAGTGCCTGGAGTGAGCAGAGCCAGGAGGGAGATCCCGGCCTGGCGCTCACTCCGTGTTTTCCAGTGCAGTGGTGCCCTGAGGATAAGGGGGAGCTGGGGCTGGTGCTGCCCAGGAGCCCCAGAACCCCTGGATAGATCCAGCTGAGTCCAGGCTGCTCAGCCCTCAGACAGGGCACACCTCCAGTGTCCCAATCCCAGTCTCAGTCCTGCTCCCGGATCCCAGCTGGGCCTCAGGAGTCCCTTCGGTGCTTCTTCTGCTCCTGGTACTCGGTGATTTTCCGCTGGAAATGGGCTGGGGAGGAGAGGAGGGTCCGTGGTGAGGGGCTGGGGGGTTGGGGGGCACAGCCCAAACTCTGGGAACTGTGTGTGTGTGTCCCTGGGAGCCCAACTGGGCTGGGCCATGGAAAACTGCAGCTGGAGAGGGCCCGGGGAAAGGGAAGGTCTGGGAAGGTCTGGGAAGGTTTGGGAAGGTTTGGGAAGGTTTGGGAAGG
>NW_020885067.1:254481-258894 GCF_003945725.1 Corapipo altera | reverse complement strand
GGGCTGTGCCCACTGCCCTGGGGAGCCTGGGCAGTGCCCAACCAGCCTCTGGGGGAAGAACCTTTTGCTGAGATCCAACCTGAGCCTGCCCTGACACAGCTCCAGCCATTCCCTGGCTGCTGTCCCTGGTCCCCCAGAGCAGAGCTCAGTCCCTGCCCCTCTGCCCCTGCCCAGGAATTGGAACCGCAGTGAGGTCTCCCCTCAGTCTCCTCTGCTCCAGCTCAACACACCAAGTGCCCTCAGCCCCTTGAGGCCCTTCCCCCTCCTCATTGCCTCCTTTGGACACTCTCTAATGGCTCAATAATATATAATTGGATGATATTTTACCCTGCTCTGTGTTTGCACCCCAAGGAATCACTCGCTCCAAGCCCCTGTGCCAGTGACCAAACCCCAGACCCACTTTGCTGAGGGAGCCCTGGCTGTTGTTCCTTTCCAAACCCTTTACATTGGCCAAGCTTCATTTTTCCAGCAGAATTCGCTGTTCCTGCTCACAGGTTTCAGCAGACAGAGGAAAAGCCAAGGGATTTCCCTCCTGTGGCTGCATTTGGTTGCAAAGAGGGGCAGGAGCATCCCGGTCCAGGTCCCTTCAGGAGCGTCCCTTGGCCGAGGGCCCCGGGGCAGCTCCAGCCTGTGTTTAGTGGGAATAAAGACCCATCCTTACTGAGCACGTTGTTGTTGTAGTTGTGCTTGGTCAGGGCCGTCAGCATCTCGTTCTGCAGCTTCACGGGCAGGATCTGCTCCTCATCCCCCACCTGGAAGGACAGGGAGCCATGGAGCACCCGGCACTGCTGGGATCCGGGTGGCTGGGGGTTGGCACAGCCCATCCAGTGGGGCTTTAGAAGCTCATTAGGTTATTAATTCATTAATTAATTGTCATTGCAAGGTGCTATGGTGATGCTGGGGCTGGGATGGACCCTCCTGCTCCAGCTCACAACCAGCAGTGTCTGGAGATGTCCCCTCATGGGACATTCCCTGGGGGGGACACTGAGGGGGCTCTGCCTCCAAAATCACAGAACCACGGAATCCCAGGAGGGTTTGGGTGGGAAGGGACCTTAAATCCCATCCAGTCCCACCCCTGCCCTGGGCAGGGACACCTCCCACCATCCCAGGTGGCTCCAGCCTGGCCTTGGACACTCCCAGGGGTGGGGCAGCCACAGCTTCTCTGGGAATTCCATCCCAGCCCCTCCCCACCCTCCCAGGGGAGAATTCCCTCCCCATATCCCGTCTATCCCTGCCCTCTGGCAGTGAGAATCCATGTTAAAAGGTGGAAGCTGCCAGGTATCCAACACCCAGGGGGAAAAGGCCCTTCCCAGCCCCCCCAGGGGGGACCTACCGCCCGGATGATCTTCCCTTGGCACAGATCCACCATCAGGGCCTGCAAGAGAGCAGGAGGGGAACAGGTTCAGCCCTCCCAGGGCATCCAACGTCCTCCCCCTGCTTTGGGATGAACCTGGTGTGTGTGCGGGGCGGGTGGCAGGAGAAGGATCAGCCACTCTGTGCCCGAGAGCCCCGGACAGGGGGGCAGGGGCAGCCCCCCAGGGCAGGGGTTTGGTGCAGCTTTGGTGCCTCATCCCCTTCTCTGCTTCCTCCAGCTCAGGATGATCCCAGGGCAGCTCCCTGAGCCCGGGGGCTGCTGCCTGGGGGGCGGGGGGGATCGCCCCTGGCACCGACAGGAGGGGACAAGGAGGACACCCCCATTTCCCAAGTCCCATTTCCCCATTTCCAGCCTCCCTGGCTGGGAAAAGGGCACGGCCAGAGCCTCCAGCCCCGGGGCCAACCCAGCCCAGGGTCACGGACTGTCCCCTCCCAGGGGTGAGGTACCTCCTCCATGGGCTGCTCCAGGACCCGCTCCAGGTGCCGCAGCTGGATGCCCACCATGAAGGGCGTGGGGCAGCAGACGGTGTCCAGGAGGCACTCGGGGACCACAGGGATGTAGGTGTGTGCCCAGGTGAAGGGGTACAGCAGAGCAGCCACGGCGTGGATACACTGGGACAGGACACTGGGGACAGGGAGCCACAGGGGGGGATCACGAGATAGCAGGGACACAGAATATTCCAGGTTGGAAGAGCCCCACAAGGATGAGCAGGTCCTACTCCGGATGAAAGGCCCACCCAGGGATCAAACCCACCCCCTGGGCATGGCTGGCACAGGCTCTGACCAGCTGGGCTCTCCCAGGGAGGAAAAGTGATGTCACTGCTCAGGAGGAATGTCCCACCCTGAGCTCCTTCCAGGGGTTTTGGGGGGGTTTTTTAATCCCAAAATGCTCCGGGCTCACCTGAGCTCCTCTGCCAGGAAGATGAGCCTCCGCTCCAGCACGGCCGAGGCAAAGATGTGCAGGATGAGGTCGGGGCTGAGCCGCTGGAGCAGAGCCTGGAATTCCACGTGCTCCAGGCGGGCATCCACGGGCCGGGTGAGCTCGATGAGCTGCCAGGGGAGAGCCACAAAGCCCAGCTTACGGGGGGTGACATCTCCCTGCACTGCCCTGGCCCCCCAGGAGGTGATCTGGGAGCAGCTGATGCCCCGGGTTTGCAGCTTCTGCCCCGTGTCCCTGTGAGAGGGACAAATCCGGGCTCATCCCACTGGGACGGTTGGGCTGTGCTGGGGGTGCAGGGGAGGCCACGTGGATGTGCTCTATGGGGTTGTTTATTTGGGATTTTTAACCCGAATGCTTGGTAGGACACAGGCCCTATCTCAGTGCCCCTCAGCTCATCTGGGAGCAGCAGCTTCCTGGGAAGGGGGGAGGGAAGGGGGGAGGGCTGAGGCCATGACTTTTGCTACCACAACACCTTCCTCTACACCCTCTCTGGGCTGGGAATTCCCAGCCAGGATGGCCCAGAAGGGAGGGATCTGATGGATCCTTGCAGCTACTCTGCCCCCTCAGCTGCCCCTGCCCCTGCCAAAGGTCTCCCACACCCGCTGGTCCCGTTGGAGGCAGGAGATGGGGGGCACTGGAGGGTTAACAGGACCCTCTCCTGGGCACTGGAGGGTTAACAGGACCCTCTCCTCACCCTCGGGGGGGGGGAAATCCCCCTTCTCCAACCTCATGGAGCATCTTCCCAGCTGGTGCCAGAGCTCCAGCCAGTTCTGCACAGCCCCTTCCCGGCACAGCCCCTGCACCAGCCCCGGCTCCAGCCCAGGCAGCTCCCAGAGTTTATCTTCCCCCTTTTCCCTGTTGTCTCCCCGATCTCCTGGCCTTGCTCCAGCCCCTTCCTGGAGCCCCAGATGCAGCTCTTTCGAAGAACACCCTCGTTCCTCCTCCCTCCTCCCCCTGTGGCTCTTGGGGCAGCCTGGGCCCAGGCCAGGGCATTGAGAAACCCTTTCACAAGAGCCTTCCTGGATGAAGAAATCCATGGCTTGGCTTTCCAGCTGCTCCAACTGCCTTCCCTCGGCTCCTCCCTGGCAGGACACAGCCCTGGGATGCCCAGCACTGAGACCTTTCCCATTTTTCCAGCCCAGCTTTGCCACAGGAGAAAGGAAAAGCAAATTAAAGGTTGTGCCCGTGCCTGGGCTGGGTGGGGGTGGGACAATCCTGGATCGGGTCTCTCCACAGGGAAAAGCTGGGAATGCTGCTTTATCCCTACAGGCAGGGATCAGGGCAGGGATCAGGGCTGGGAGCTGGGCACAGACCTCTGGAGGGGAGTGGAATTGTGGAATCGTGGAATTATTAAGGTTGGAAAAGCCCTCTAAGAGCATAGAGCCCAGTTACCCCAATTCACATCGACCACGTCCCCAAGTGCCACATCCCTGGGCTGGATGAGCAATTCCAGGGATGGGGACTCCTGACAGCTGTGCCAGGGCCTGGCCACCCTGTCAGGGAGGAGACTTGGCACCTCTGGGCCCCCCAGGAACCCCCAGCACAGCCTCTCCCTCAGGGCTGTGCCAGTCCTGGGCTATGATCAGGGAGTTTTGAGGTGGTAGCTCCAGCTCCGGGCTGGGGGGTGGTGGATGGGCTCCATCCTCATCCTCACAGGATCAGGAGGGAGGTGACACCCACATTCCCATGGGATGAGGCCTCCAAGAGCTCAACACATTCCTCCCCCGTTCCCTGGCATGTCCCAGTCTCCCTGAAATATCCTGTTCCCTGGCATGTCCCGGGCTCCCCATGCCCATGAGGGGCCTCGACCCCACCTCAGTGCCCGACTCGGGGATGAAGCTCCTGATGGTGACGGATTTCCCGGGAGCCGGGAAGGGCGATTCCCGCAGGCCCTGCATGAAGGGGTAGATCACAGCCATGGAGATCTGGCGTCGCTTCTCCACCTCGTCCAGGATCTGCAGGAGGGAGGGGAGCTGGGAATCACTGGCAGGACACGGAGCGGGGGCTGGGGCCACCCACGGACACATGGGGCCACCAACGGACACATGGGGCCACCACGGGGACAAAGGGGGCCAACAGTGGGACAAAGGGGGCCACCA
>NW_020885067.1:230674-254471 GCF_003945725.1 Corapipo altera | reverse complement strand
CACCACGGGGACAAAGGGGGCCAACAGTGGGACAAAGGGGGCCACCAACGGACAGATGGGGCCACCACAGGGACAAATGGAGTCAACACTGGGATAAAGGGGGTCAACACTGGGCCACCACTGGGACAAAGGGGGCCATCACCAGCTCAAATGGGGTCATCACTTGGACGAATCGGGTTGCCATTGGGCCAGATGGGGCCACCACTGGGACAAATGGGCCACCTCTACCCAGAGCCAGCACACCCCTACCTTGGAGAAGAGCCCGAAGCAGCCCAGGCAGCTGATGATGCAGAAGACCTCCGGGAGCCGGACGCCCCGGCCAGAGGGCTGGAAGAGGGTGGGAAAAGGGTCTGAGCACCTCCCACCCCACTGCACCAGCCCCACCCTCTGCACACAGACCCCACTCCCCTCCCCCGAATTCCCAGTCGCTCCCTGGGGGATTTTGGGAGCTGGGCCCAAATTCAGGGATGCAGCTGCTGCTGGAGAAGCTGGGGGTGCCTGACCAGGGTGATTTGGGGGCCAGAGCTGAGTGTTATTGTGGTTCAAAGTCCTTGGGCACATTCCCAAACCCTCCTCCCAGCTAGACACATGTTCTCCAAGACATCCTGTCCCACCATCCTTGGGGCTAACCCTGCCTCCTGCTGCAGCAGGGACCACCAGGACGAGTTCCCTGGGTTTTTATTTCCCTTTCCTTCTGGTCTATCCTGGGTCCATTTGCTCCCTGCACTTTCCCCCTCCAGACATCCCATTCCCACAGCCTGAGCTCGGCCCTGGATGATGAACTGGGAAGGTTCACCAGGGATGGAGGGATGGGGGATCCAGGAAGTCCCCAAAACATGGCACAGGGGTTGCCTGTGGATTTATGTCCCCGTGGATTTATGTCCCCGTGGATTTATGTCCCTGTCCAAACCAGCAGCCAAGGAAAACCAGCCCAGCTCCCACTAACCCCGAGCTGCTCCAACCCGGGTTCACACTCAGCCTCTGCTCAGAGGCACATTTGTGGGATGGGGCTGAGGGCTCCCAGCTCCTTGGCTCCTGGATGGACACCCCCCCCACACCCCACCCTGATCCCAGGTGGGATTTGCAGCCACCCCGACCCACTGGAGCCAAGGGAAAGGAGCAGGGAAGCTGCGGAGATCCGCGGGGAATCATGGAATGGTTACAGCTGGAAAAGCCCTCCGAGATCCCCAACCCCAGATATCAGCCCAGCACCACCATGTCCGTCCCTAAACCTTGTCCCCAGGTGCCACATCCACATATTTTGGGAGCACTCATGTTTTCCTCCATCCAGCATCCGACCAAGCCCTCAGGAGAGCTCAGTTGTCACCAGCTCTGCCCGGCGGCTCGCCGAGCACGTCCCCGGGCTGGGCAGGGCACAGGGGGGTGGCACAGGGGGGTGGCACAGGGGGCTGTGTCCCCCCAGGGCTGGCCCTGGGCTGGGGGTGGCACAGGGGGGTGGCACAGGGGGCTGTGTTCCCCCAGAGCTGACCCCGGGTGGGTGTGGGGGGTCCTCACCAGCAGCCTCCGGCAGTACCCAATCTTCCTGCTGCCATCCACGTTGGTCAGCACGAATGAGAAGGTTTCACTGCAGGGAGAGAAAACACGAGGGGCTGGGATGGACTGGGATGGGATGGGGTGGGATGGGGTGGGATGGGGTGGGATGGGGTGGGATGGGAAGGGATGGGATGGGATGGGATGGGGTGGGATGGGATGGGGTGGGATGGGATGGGGTGGGATAGGCTGGGACGGGATGGGATGGGACAGGCTGGGATGGTCCGGGATGGTCCTTCCAGCCCTCGGGAGCATAGTAGGAGTGGGGGAGCCCAGCCCAGCCCCCAGAGGGGCAGCACCTTGGGAACTCGGTGACAGGGGCCCAGTTGTTGCCGTCAGGGAAGCAGAAGAGGGGGATGGCTGTGAGCAGACGTTCCTCCTCCTCCCTCTGGCCCTTCAGTAGGTTCTCACGCTGGGGGTGAAGGGGTGAGAGGGGGGTCAGGGTGGTGGGGGGTGCCCATCATGCCCAGGGATGGGGGAGACAGGCTCTGTCCCGAGTGACCCCCCGCTGGGCTCGAAGCACATCCCTGGACAATCCCCAAACCCCAGTTTCCCCCTCACTCACCCCATGGATAGTGAGGCAAAGCTGAGGCTCCCTCTGCAAAGGGGGAGTCTCCTCCTGTGCCACTTCCCCAAGGTGTGATTCCACCACTGTGCTCCCCCCTTTTGGGCGGGGGGTCTGGGACCCCCCGGGAGGTTCCTGCTGGGCTCTGTGGCCCCGGGTGGGGAGATGGGAGGGACAGAAGGTCCCAGAAAAGCCCCCAGCTCTGGGGCACAGGGTGTTTTTCTCTTTTCTTCCCCCTCCCCTGGATTTAATGATGGGGAGGGAACAACATCCCCTTTTTTCCCTCTAAATTTGGAAGGTTGGATCTGATCAGAAACAGGGCACTGAATACCTTTGGGAACTGGTAGGAGATTCTGGGTTCGTAGCGTCCCTCTGAGACCTTCTTGAGCGACACCACCACCAGGTACTCGAAGAAGAACTGCCCAGAGCAGAGGATCGAGCTCCTGTCCCCCACCTTCCCCTGGGGCACCCGGGGGGGGTTGTTTTCTGCAGCAGAGGCCTCGTCCTTTCCTTCTGTACTCAAAAAAAAAACAAACCAAAAACCTCAGATCAGAGGGAAATGAGGAGTGTGAGGTGTCCTGAGGGCAGGGTCACACACGGCCTGGCCAGAGGGGCTGGAGGGAGCCGGGACCTGGTGCCCCAGGACTGAACAGCTGGGAGAGAAGTGGCTTTCCTGAGTCTTTTCAGGAAAATCAAAGTGCCCTCAGACCCCCCCAGCCCTCCTGTGCCCCAGCCCAGGGTGGGAGGGCACAGGACTCCGGGGACACGTCTGCAGGGAGCTGTGGGAACCTGTCTGGAGCAGCTCATTGTGTCCCCTCGGGGGAAATGAAGAGCAAACAAACAGCCCAGGTCTTGTCCCAGCACCTCCAAAGGCTCCAGGGGGGTGAATCCCTGCCAGAAATCCTCAGTGCTGGGAGTTGCTGGTGGCAAGTGAGCTGCTCCAGGGTTTTTCCTAAAGCACAGCTCCCAAGGATTCCTGGGATCACACCCCAGTTCTCGTTGGGCCGGTTAGGCCCTGGGGAGTGTCAGCTCCCACACCCTGGAAAACCTGGAAAAAGAGGGAACAGAGCCCCAGCCAGCATCTCCAGGAGATGGTCATGGAGGGACGTCTGAAGCTGGGGAGGAGGAGCAGTTCAGTGCTGCCACAGCTCTGCCCTCTCCCAGAGCTGCTCGTGATTCCTTTGTCCTGGTTCCTGGCACAGGGACTGTCCCAGACTGGGCTCTCTGCTCACCCCGGGAGCTGGAGGAGATAAAACTGGAGCTGCTCTCGGGAACAACAGGCAGGAAAATAAACTGGATGAAATCAGTGGCTCCTGTGGTTTGTCCCCAGATCCCGGGGTTTGTCCCGCGGCTGTGACCAGATGACCCCATCTCCCTTCTCCACACATGGCCTCCTCCTCCTCAGGCAGTGCTGGTGGACATCCCACCCCATGTATCCATCCTTTAGTCTGGAAACACCTCTGCAGCCTCTCTCCGGGTCCTGGGGAGCTGATGGGAGGAGGTGACACAGTCCCACCATGGGATGTCCCTTCTCAGGGACCAGAAACACCTTTTACCAGCTCAGGGAGCCCTGGGGCTGCTCCAACTCCATGTGCAAAGTCCTCCCTCTTGACAAAGTGAAACTTATCCCAAAGAGGTGCCTTGGCAGCAGGGGCAGCCCAGGAGCGTTCCAAGGCTGAGGACACCTCTGGTTTGTCCTCCCTGGGGGTCCCCCCCGTGACATTCCGTGGAAAAGGTGGACAAAATGGGCTTTGCTTGTCCTGCTCCTCCTCGGGATGCTCCAGCGACAGGTTTGGTCCAATCCCACCCCCAGGGCCGGGCAGGAGGTTGTTGGGGGTCCCCAGGGACCACCCGGCTGTGCCCTGGGGGGGCTACTGGTGTCCCCCGTCCTCGCTGGACACAGAATCAGTTGTTTTCCCATCACCGGGGCAGGATGAGAGTCTGGTTCAATCCTGCCTTTCCAGTCCCGTCCTGCATTTCAGGGAACACCGGAGGAGGGGTTGGATTTGCATTTTGGCCGTGGGGTTTCCAAGTGAACGAGTCAAACCCGCTGCGGGAGGAGGAGGGGCCGCTCATCCCGGGCTTTGCCTCCGGCACATGGAGAAGTTTGGATCGCTGGCTCCGGCTGCAAACCCTCCTGGCAGAGCCTAAACCCCTCGGAGACAACAATTCTCCATCCCTGGGCTGGAAAAGGCGCTCTGAGGATGTCCGGGGTGCGCTGTCCAAATGTGGCATCAGAGATCCCGGTGCTTCCCGAACCCAGAAGGATTCCCGGCCCCTCGGCTCCCGGGAGCACAAAACACCATCACCAGACTCCCCCACAGCTCGTGTAGGGGAGACTCAGGGACCACTCGCGGCCCCCCAGCACCAGGAACATCCCCTCGGGAGGAGAGAGATGAGCCGGGTGGCCGGGGGCGATCACACGGCTCCTGGGTGGGGTTTATGTGGTCTCTGGGGGGGTCCTGGGGTGTTTGTGGGATCCCTGAGGGGGTTCTGGGGTGTTTCTGGGGTGTTTGTGGAGTCCCTGGGGGGGTCTTGGGGTGTTTATGGGGTCCTCGGAGGTTCTGCTCCTGGGGTCTCTGGGGTACATTGAGGGCACCTGGGCTGGGCCCTTCAGGGTTTCGGGGAGGGGGTCACAGGGTACATAAGGGGGTGTTAGGGGGATCCTGGGGTGGCTCCTCAGTGCCTGTGGGGTGTGGGGGACTATTGGGGTGCAGCCCCCTGGCCCTAATCCCCTCTGAAACACCCCCGGCAGTCCCGGGGAGTGGGTTTGGGGCCAGGGACACCGTGAGCAGTGAGAGGGGTCGGGTCCCCTCGCCGTGGATCCTCCCCCTCCATCCTGCGGGCACGGGGAGGGCAAAGGCTGCCCCAGGTTTTCCTCATGGCCGGGGCTGAGCTGCCGAAGTGGCACAACCTGTTCCCTTCCTCCCGGAACAGCCAAAGTCTCCCGAGCCGGCAGGACGGTGTGGGGGCAGCTCAGCTCGGGGGGGAAAGGCTTTGGCTTCATCCAACCTCTCCTGCTGAGCTGGGAACAACCTGGGTGGCACCCAGAGCCAGAGCCAGCGCTAAACCCCGGGGAGGGGGCACAGAGAACTCTTCCAAAACCGCTGTCCCGCTTTGCTGCGGCTCCAGAGATCCGTCGGGCCAGAAAACCCCGATGAACCATCGGGAAAAGCTCACAGATCCCAAAAGATCTCAACTCCTGCCGTTCCAAGGACTCTGCAACGCCCACCGGCCTCGGGGGCACCGCGTCCCTGCGGCTCCCCCCGCGGGTCCCCCCAGGATGTCCCCGTGCCATGTCCTGGCATTCCTGGGATGTTCAGTGGGAGTGCCCCTGGGATGGGGGAAAGCCCCCGGGGCTGCGGTGGGATCAGCTGAGACGGGGTGGGATCGGCTGGGACGGGGTGAATCCCCCGGGATGAGCTGATCCCCCGGGATGGGGTGCAATGCCGGCTCTGGGGTGATCCCCCGAGGACGGGGCAGCTCCGGGAGGTGCGGGGGTCCCGGGGGCGGCGAGGCCGAGCGGGGCTGTGCGGGGGCAGCGCGGACGGGCCGGGCTGGAGGGCTCCGAGCCGGGGTCGGTCCCGTCCGTCTCACCCGGCACTGCCCTGGAACGTCCTCGCTCCCGCGGCCCCGGGGACGGACCTGTCCCGACCCCGACAGTGACCCCGATCCCGACCCCGACCTCGGCACCTCCCGGAGCCCCTCCCGGAGCCGCTCCCGGCTCTCACCTCTGCGCCCGGGGCGCCGGAGGCTCCGTCGGAAGAAGCTGCCGATGGAAGAAGCCATGGTGGCCCCGGCGCGGAGCGGCCCCCGGGCGACCCCGGAGCGTTCCCGGCGCGTTCCCGGAGCGGCCCCGGCGCGGCCCGGGGGGAGGGCTCGGCTTCCGCCCGCCGAGCTTTCGCTTTCCCGGGGGAGGAGGGACGGGGCGGAGAGGAGGAGGAGGAGAGGGAGGAGGAGGAGGGAACCGGGCAGCACCTGGCACCCGTCGGGCACCGGGGACTTTCCCCGGGAGCGGGGGCACTGGGGCGCGGGGGGACCGGGAAACCGGGAGAACCGGGAATGGAGGGCCGGGGAGCATCGGGAATCAGCGGAGCGGGGAGCCGAGGATGGAGGAACCGGAGGTGGGGGATCCGGGAATACAGGGATGCGGGGAGAACCGGGAATGCGGAGGAGGAGTCAGGAGCGCCAGGCACGGGACTGGGAGCACCGGGAATGGGGGAGTCGGGAGCACCCCAGAGCATGAGGCTGCATGAGGAGGAACCGGGAATGAGGCATCCAGGAGAACCGGGCACGGAGGGAACTGAGCACCCCCACGAACGGGGTTGGGCACCCCGGTGGGGGGACGAGCACAGCCCAGGCTGGGGCACAACTGGACACAGGGTGGGAACGGGGGCACGGACCCCGGGGACAAGGGATGGCTTTGCCCTTCACCACAGGGGTGGAAACATCCACCCCCAGCGCTCCAGCACTGCCCACATCCTGCTCTGTCCCCCCCCCCCCGAGCCCTTTTCTTCACGGGAACCCCCCAGAGCAGGGCACGGAGGTGACACGGATCCGTCCCCTCCAGGGCACGGGGGTTTTTGGGGTCTCCTGCTCTGTGAGGTGATGGGGAATCAGCCCATCACCCACCCCAGTGATGCTTCATTCCCAGGGGCTGCAAGCTCCTCCCGGCTCTGCTCGGGAGTTCCGGAGTTGTACTTTCCCTCCAGATGACGTTTCTCCACCAGTCAGGGATTTGTTCCCCCTCCCAGGTGCTTCATCCAGAGGGAAGAACAGTTCCTTAGTGCTGCAATCCCGGCTCTCCCTGTCCCGGAGCTGTTCGGCTTTGCTGGGTGGTTTTATTGCCCCAAACCCGCAGGGAAAATCTCTCTAAAACCAGTGATCCCTTTAAAAGAAAAAAATCCCCCTTTCCCATCCTCAGCTTGTCCACACCCCTAATATTTCCAATGGGACAGTGCTTAGACAGTAATTAAAGATACCTTCCAACCCAAATAATCTCTGTTCTGGTAATTTAAGTAGTTTTTTACCTTCTGTGGTCTAATTAAACACACGGAGGGACCTCGGGCACATTTATTAGGGCTGCCTGTGTGATGAGCTGTGCACAGTTCTTGGCCTCAGTGGGGCCGTTTGCAGCTGTGGAGCAGATTCCCTGTACCAAATATCCCAATCTTCCATGTTTTGCAACACCTCCCATCATCCCCTTCCCTTTCCCGAGTGTGGGCCGGAGCTCGAGAGTGGGTTTGCAGCCGGGGGGAACGGCCTTTGCCAGCTCGCAGAGGTGCTGGATGCTTCCAAAATCCATCCCCACCGGGACATGAACCTCTGATCCAGCCAGGATTCTACCTCCTCCTTGAGGTTATCAGGGAATTGCTGCTCCAGGAGTCATTTTCGGACCGTTTTTGAGTGGGTGGCAAAGTATTTGTGCTTCCCAGAGGAGGGAGCAGCAGTTTGTTTGCACACAGGGCTTGTTCCCAGGACAAATTTCCTCCTTGGCATGAAGGGAAAAGAAAAAGTTCGGGGGTTTCCCCCTTGGTTTTGGAGGAAAATTACTACTTTCCTGGAAACCAGTGCCACCGGAGGAAAACAGCTGCTGCCTCCAGTCGAAAGAAATCCCCGAATTCTTTGATTTCGTTCCCAAATACACAAATCTTTTCTGCTTTCTCCCTTTAAGGAAAATCTCCGGCCACGATCCCGCCTCGATAACGCCTCGATTCCTCTCAAGCGGCTCCTGTGCGGGAAGAAAAGCACCGCGTTCCAGCCCCCAACACCTCCCTCTCCCGAGGAAAACACTGTCCCTTTGTGCCCCCGCCCAATCCAGCGAACCCCGCTCTGCCGAGGGAGCTGAAACTGCTTAATATTCCCACTGAAAGCTCTTTTCTGCGGGAATTCTGCCGCCCACCGGGACAACAAACGGCCGCATTGTGGTCCCGGAGTGGCTCCGCTTCCCTGGGCGGCCTCACGGACTTTTGCGTTTGGGACTTTTTCCCTACTGGAAGCCTCCAGTGGTGCTGAACACGCGCTGGAATTCGGTTTTCTGCGGAATATCCCGGTGGGAGCATCGCACTGGGAGCGGGGTGTCCTCAGTGCCGGCAGCCCGCTCGTCCCGCAGCCTCCTCCTTCGGAGGAAGGTTCGGACTGTCGCCCCTCGCTCGTCCCGGGGCATCCTCACCCCTTTCCCACCCCCTCGCTGCGTTCTGGGAGAGGATAAAGGTGCCGGAGGAACTCGAGGGAGCTCCTTGTGAGCTGTTCCCATATTTCCCGTCGCATCCAGGCTGGGATCGGGGCTCGGAGACACAGGAGGGGGTCCAGCCGCAGAATCCTGGCAGGGAGATCATCGAGGGCGTCCCGAGGTGTCCCGAGGTCCTCTCTTCCAGCCTTTCCCATGCCAGGGAGTTTTTCCCACTGGATGGCAGCATTAGAGCAAGGAAAACACCCTGGGAGACTTTGCGGGAAGAGGGACCTCCCCTGGAGAGACTTTTCCCTCTGGTTATCTCGGCTCCTGGAGAGACTTTTCCCTCTGGTTATCCCACCCCCCCGAGGGGTTTTGCTTGGGCTGAGGACAGGTGGGTTCAGTCTACTTGTGTTTGCAAAATTCCCGCCACCGATTCCTCTCTCTCCCTGCCCTGTTTGGTGCTCTGTGGTCACTCCCAGCTCCCAAAAACGGGGTTTCCTGGAACATCCTCTACCTCTTCCCTCTGATGCCTGTTCCTCTTCCCTCTGATGTCTGTGGGTGCAGGGGGATCTCCTGGGACAGGGAGGTTGGGGCACTCTGAGCCATGACCAGGAGAAAAGCAATCCCAGACTGGGCAGGGAAAAGAGATATCAGCCCTTATGGAACACCAAACTCACGGCTTCTAAATCCCCCAAATCCCTCCTTGTTCCAATTTCAGGGGTTCAGAGTCCCCCCAGTCAAAGTCACACCCCCTCAAAATTACCCATTTTTTCCATGGAAGAAGCTTTAGGGCCCATTCCTTTGGAGGGGGGGGAAGGGGCTGCAGAGGAGGCTGCAGAGTTCCCAGGGACTGGGAAACAAACCACACTGACCGTTTTTCCTTTCACTTCATGGATTTAAACCCCAGTTCCCTGGTAGGGCTCCAACCCCCAACCCCAAACCAGGGCTTTAAGATTTACTGATCTCATACTCAGTGCTAGTCCCACACCCATTCCTGACCCCACACCCGGCACTGACCCCAGAGCCAGCACTGACCCCACTCCCAGCACTGACCCCACACCCATTCCTGACCCCACAACCAACACTGACCCCACAACCAACACTGACTCCACTCCCAGCACTGACCCCACAACCATTCCTGACCCCACAACCAACACTGACCCCACAACCAACACTGACCCTACAGCCAACACTGACCCCACAGCCATTGCTGACCCCACACCCAGCACTGACCCCACAGCCATTGCTGACCCCATATCCAGCACTGACCCCACACCTCTCCCCATCTCCTCCTAAAATCCAGGATTTCCATCCCGCTCCCCCTCCAGGAGCTGGGGGGTCCCAGTTGGGCAGCACCCTCTGGTTCCCCTGGCAGACTCCAATCCCGACCCAGTCCAGGTTGTGGGATTCGCTAATCCCGAGGCATCAGTGGCATCCGGGGTCGTGATTTACTGCGGGTTTTGCCACCCCGAGTCCTTTCCCAAAGGCCAAGCTAAGTTTACGCTGGGATCGGATGACGGGCCCTGGCAGCTCCCTCCCCTCTTCCCTCCGGGTGGGAAAGGACGGCCCAGCTCCTCCTGCATCCCCCAAAAAGGGGGGAGACGGCAGGAAAAAGAGGAACCCCGAGGGTGTTGCCCCTTTTCCAGGTGCTGGGCGGGATTGGGGCACAGCCCGGAAGCTCACGGGGACCCCCAAGCTCTGCTGTGCCAGTGCTGGTGCCGGGACAGCAGGGAGGTGTCCCCTACCCAGCCTGGCCGTGTCCCCTGCAGGTTGTGACAATAAATCAGGTTCTCGCCTCCAGCGGCAACCGGGGCTGGGCCGGAGCCCCGCACGTCCCTCGGGATTCCTGTGGGGTTTGACCACCCCCGTGAGATCCCTCGGAGCTTTACAGGGGCTGGGTGGGAATGACGCCTCTGGCCACCATTCCCAGAGGGATTCTGGGGCGTTTCCATCCTGTGGGAAGGGTGGGATACCCTCCACGTGTTGGGAAGGGTGAAGGGTTCCCCATCCAGCCGCTGGGTCATGGAATCACAGACTGGTTTGGATTGGAGTGACATCAAAGCTCATCCCGTCCCACCTTTCCATGGGCAGGGACACCTTCCACTTTCCCAGGTAGCTCCAAGTTTATCTAACCCAGCCTTGGGCACTTCCAGGGATGGGGCATCCTCTAGGAATTCCATCCCAGCCCCTCATCACCTTCCCGGGGAAGAATTCCTTCCCAATATCCCATCCATCCCTGCCCTCTGGCAGTGGGAAGCCATTCCCTGTGTCCTGTCCCTCCATCCCGTGTCCCCAGTCCCTCTCCTGCTCTCCTGGAGCCCCTTTAGGCTCTGGAAGGGGTTCTCAGGTCTCCCCAGATCCTTCTCTTCTCCAGATGAACCCCCCCAGCTCTCCCATCCTGGCTCCAGAGCAGAGGGGCTCCAACCCTGGAGCATCTCCGGGGTCTCCTCTGGACTCTCTCCAGCAGCTCCACGTCCTTGTGCTGTTGTTCCCAGGGCTGGAGGCAGCTCTGCAGGGGGGGTCTCACCTGAGGGGGCAGAGGGGCAGGATCCCCCCTCCCCACTGCCCCTGCTGTGGGATCAGCCCAGGGCATGGGGGGTTCTGGGCTGGGTCCTGTCCAGCCTCTCCCCCACCAGCCCCCCAGGTCCTTCTCTCAGGGCTGCTCTCGATTTTTCTTTGCCTCAGGATTTCTCCTCCTCCTTCAGGGGCAGCTCTTGGAAAGCATAGGATCCCTCCCCCTCTGTCCTTTGTCCACGGATCCCTCGGGGTCTGTGCCCCCTCCCCAGCCCCTGCACATGAGCCACCTCCAGCCTCGTCCCCTCTCTCCCTGTCCTTGGTCACCCTGGGCTGGAGGGGGTGGTTTGGCCTCCTCTGCCAACATCCAGGTGTCCCTTTGGCACCGCTGTGGGCAGAGCAGGACGGAGTATCTTCCTTGTAGGTTATTGGATGGACAGATCCCCCCTGTTCCCTGAGCCCCCGGCCCGGTCCTGCTGCCCCACAGGGCTTTGGGGGGCATGTTCCCCCCCGGAGGTCACGGGGACAGCGGCTCCGGGGCAGTGACCCCCTGGCAGGAGGAGCTCCCGCATCCAGGACAGGGCTGGGCCACCCCTGGCTTTGGGGACAGCAGGGACTCTTAGGAACAGCCTCTTCCCAGAGTTTGGCACGATATCCAGGGGATTTCGGCGGGGCCAGCCGGACTGAGCGTCCCCGTGATTCTCCCTGGTGGCAGCGGGGAAGGGATGCAGCTGGAATACCCCAAACTGGAGTGTATTCACAGTTTACTGGAACCTGGAGGGAGTCACTGGGATTTCGGGATGCTCCAACCCCTCTCGTAGTCTCTCCCGACACAGGAAACTCTTCGGGGAGGGGACACGGTTGGGAGGTTCTCAAGCAAAGGTGTTTGGGTTAGAGAGGGACGCGGGATGGATCCAGGATGCGGGGATGGATCCAGGATAGGGGATGGATCCAGGATATGGGATGGATCCAAGACGTACTGTCCCATCAAGGGAGCAGATCCCATTTGCTTCAGAGAATCCTGGGAAGTGACAACCCTCCCCAGACCCCCCCAGCCATGGAAGGGACAGAAGCCCTTGTGCCACCACCTTGTGCCCTTGGGGACGTCCCTGGGGTGTCGCTGCCCCATCTGAAACGGGGTTGATCCCAGTGTCACCAGTGTCCCCAGGGCCAGGAGGGTTCTACCCCAGTGCCACCAGTGTCCCCAGGGCCGGGAGGGGTCTGTCCCAGTGCCACCAGTGTCCCCAGGGATGGGAGGGGTCTGGTTGCCCTCCAGAGACCCTGCCTGGGGTGGGGAAGGGGGTAGAGGGTACAGTGAGAAGAGGGGCTGGGGAGGGCAGAGGGAATGGGGTGAAAGTGGAAATGTTTAAGGCAAGGAAAGGAGAGGGGGTGGATGTGAGGAAATATGGGAAGAGCTGGCAGGGGAGTGTTGGTCCCACAGGAGGGACTGGGGAGGAGCAGTGGCCTTGAGGGACACTCAGGGTGACCTTAAGTCCTCGATGGAGGTAAAGGGGAGCAGAGGGAAAGCTGCAGGTCAGATGGGACCTGGAGTGTCACCCCAATGTCATGGGGCACCCTGGCAGGGGTTTCAGTGCCTCAAAAACTCAGGGCAGGGCTGGGCACCCTCCTGGGGACCCACAGTGACAGGAGAGGAGCAGAGCAGGCTCTGAGGGGTGGTACCTGTCCCTGTGCTCCTGCCGGGCTCCTGCTGGCACCGGTGATCCCAGAATGGGGGCTGGTGGAGCCCTGGGCTGAGCTCTGCCCTCCCCCTTCTGCTGCAGCCCGTCCCGGCTCCGCGCTGGCCCCAGGGCTGGCACAGCTCAGGGACAGGAGCGGGCGTGTGGCTGCGTCCCCTGGGCACAAATATCCCGAACAAACCAGTTTTGGGACACTTGGGGGCTTCCTGAGCACCCGGTTTACCGCAGGAGGAAAAGCCGAACCGCCGTTTGCAGCCCCGGAGCAGGACCCGGTGGGGCAGGAGGCGACAGAGCCCTCCTGGCGTCCCCGAGCCCTGGTAGAGGTGACTCTGGGCAGAGCGGGGCTGGCCTGTCCTGCCTGTCCTAGGTGAGCTCCTGCTGGCAGCCCCGGAGGGAGGGTAGGGCTGAAAAAAAACCCCCAGAACCCGGGCAGACCCCCCTGTCCGGGCTGGCCCCGCTCCCGGCAGGTGACGGATGCGGTGCCAAGGTGCGTGAGGGTTCCTGCCCGCCCGGCACGTCCCGGCCCGGGGCAGCTGCCGGGGGTCACGGCCCTCGGGCAGCTGCTGGTCCGGGGGGTGCTGTGTCCCCCCTGACAAGGCCGGGAGGGGGATGGATCCACGGAGAGCGCGGGGGAACCGCGGCGGGTGCAGGAAACGGAGTTTGGGAACGGCCGCGGCTCCCTCGGCAAAATGAGGCGGGACTTTGTTCGCTGGCACAGGGACTTGGAGCGAGTAATTCCTTGGGGTGCAAACAGAGTAGGGTAAAATATCATCCAATTATATATTACTGAGCCATTAGAGAGTGGCCAAAGGAGGCAGCGAAGATGGGGAAGGGCCTTGATTTGAAGCCGTGTGAGGACACTGAGGGCACTTGGTGTGTTGAGCTGGAGCAGAGGAGACTGAGGGGAGACCTCACTGCGGTTCCAATTCCTGGGCAGGGGCAGAGGGGCAGGGACTGAGCTCTGCTCTGGGGGACCAGGGACAGCAGCCAGGGAATGGCTGGAGCTGTGTCAGGGCAGGCTCAGGTTGGATCTCAGCAAAAGGTTCTTCCCCCAGAGGCTGGTTGGGCACTGCCCAGGCTCCCCAGGGCAGTGGGCACAGCCCCAAGGCTGCCAGAGCTCCAGGAGGGTTTGGTTGATCCTCTGGGGCACAGGGTGGGACTCTGGGGCTGGGCCTGTGCAGGGCTGAGGGTTGGACTGGATGGTCCTTGTGGGTCCTTCCCAACTCAGCATATCCTGGGATTCTGTGAGTCTGGGATTCTGTGGTTTCTGATTCTGTGGTTCTGAGGTTGTGCCTCCCTGGGATGGTTTTCCCAGTGCCGTCCCCAGGCTGGAGGGGACACGGAGCCCCTCCCTGGCTCAGCTCCCTGTGAGTCATGGGGCAAAATGGGGCCATCCCTGTCTGGGTGTTCCTGCTGCTCTCCCCCACCCAGCTCGGAGGAGAACGATCCCAGTACAGCCCCAAAACAACCCCCCAAAGAGCCAGTTCTCATTTGAATTCCCAGGTCCTACCTCCGGCAGCTCCTGATCCCGGCGGGAATTCAGGGCTGGGCCCCCTGTGCTGCTGTGGGAGCTGGTGGGGAGTGAACCCCAACTGATCGTGGAATTAGAGAATCATTTAGGATGGAAAAGACTCTTCAGATTGAGTCCAGCCCTTAGCCCAGCACTGCCACGATCACCCCTGACCCTGGTCCTCAAGTGCCACATCCACACATCTGAGGTGTCCCTCCAGGGATGGTGACTCCAGCACTGCCATGGGCAGCTGTGCCAGGGCTGGGCAGCCCTTTCCACGAGGAAAGAAGATCCAGTGAATCCACTTGTTGACCGTGAGCACTGCTGGTGTGAGCCAGGATAGATCCAGGGATTCCCCTGGAGCAGGAGCCTGGACCAGCCAAGGGAAGCCCATCAGGCAGGAGATGTCCTTCAGCATGGACATTTTAGAGACAACACTCGATGGAACTCCAAGCCGGGGGGTGGCCCCGCAGCCGGGGGAGGGTTTTGGGAGCGGAATTGGGATCGTCCCAGCCCAGCCCCGCAACCCCTGCCCGCGGTCATTGCTGGGGGGTGAAGTAAGAGTCCACTTGTGTGTGACAGACCAATGGAAACCCTGTCCGGGGCCCACCTGCCACTGTCCCTGCCCCTGACTCAGCGCCCGTGAATATCGCGGTGACAGTGAGGTTGGAAACGCAGGAGCCGGGGCTGGGAATGGGGACGGGACAGGGCGGTGGGAGGTGGGAGGTGCTGGGCAGGGCACGGAGCCATCCCCGCTGCTGTTTGTGGTTGGCCACTGGGTGTTTTCCACGTGAGCTCCCGGGGTGTCTGGAGGTCTGACTTAACTCCTCTGGAGGTCTGAATTAACTCCCCTAAAGGTCTGACTTAACCCCCTGGAGAGGGGCCCGGCAGGGGCAGGAGGGGGAGCAGCTGAAGGAGGGGACAGCCCCGCTCAGGAGCTGTCACCAGGAACCAGGGACACAGAGGGGGTTGGGCACCTCCCGCCTGCTGGAATCCGGGGGGTCCGGCTGTTTTCCTGGTCCTTTGAGGTGTCTCCCACGGACTCCGTGTGATTTGTTCAGAGCTGGGTGTGGCCGATGGCAGGAGGGGAGGCAGCTGAAAGGAGGGGACAGCCCCACTCAGGAATCATCTCCAGTGACCACCAGTATTATCCCCCCAATATCGGGGTTTGGGCACCTCCCTCCTGCTGGAATCCAGGGGGTCTGGCTGTTTTCCTGGCCCTTTGAGGTGTCTCCCACTGACTCATGCTCACTGTGATGTGTTCAGAGCTGGATGTGGCCGATGGCAGGAGGGGACAGTTCCTGCCCTCTCCTGTTGAGTGGCTCTGAATGTGTCCCACTGGGGACGGTGCTGGGAACTCTCTCAGTCCGGGGTGTCCCCCTCAGCCCTGGGTGTCCCCTTCCCATGCTGGCACAGGGGGTGGGTGACTCTCCTTGCTGACCATCCCCTGGAGCCTGGCTCTGTCCCCTGCCCATGGACCTGCTGGTGACCCATGGTGACCCAGGTGTGACATCCCACTGCTGTCCCAGCCCTACTGGGGTGCAAAGAGCCCCCCAGGACCCCCAGAGCCGTTTATGGGACGAGCAGGGAGGATGTCACAGCTCCAGGGAGCCCTTCCCACATGGATGAAAGGAGCTCTTCCTTTATCCCGGGCCTTTGGCATCTCAGCTTTACGAGGCACAAGTGGGAAGTCTCCCCACCTCCTGTCTAATCCTGGAGCCTCATTTAGGGATGGTCCTAATCTCTGGAAGCCCCAGTGTTTGCCCCAGCTGTTGGAAGGATCCTCCCTCTCCCCGTTCAGCTGTCGTGGTGGGGAAGGCGCTGCTGAGGCTCCCCCTCATTCCCATCCGGCAGGGCTCTGATTTCCTGGAAAAATCTGGGGGGATGGATCAATCCAATGCTTTTGTGGGACAGATTTACCCCTTTGGAATGGGGCCCTGTCCATAAACCCAGCTGGGAGGTGCCTGTGCTGCGACACCAGGGGGTTGGAAGGGCAGTGGCACGAGGAGGATCTGATCCTTTGGGGAATAAATGACACGGTCCCTGTTTAGACCCACAGTTACCTGGAAGATAACTGAGGAAACACATCAATGCCCTGGAAACGTGGGTTTAAAAACCAATTGATAAAAGTCCCAGCTTTCTGTAGGAAGAGATCTTTTCTCCCTGGGAATCAGGGAGAACCTGCATTTCAGAAAAACCCTGAAACACTTGGAGTTCCAGGCAAAATCGGGTTGATATTTTTAATTACCACTAAATTTTTAATATTCAACCCTCCCAGCTACCTGCAGGAGGAGCCAGCACAGCCCCCTCTGGGTGACATTCACTTCCATGCTGAGGAGGAGGATTTTATTTCCACCACCAGACTCATTTTCACTGGGTCAGAATCCCAGAACATTCCGAGTTGGAAGGGACCCACGAGGACTATGGAGGCCCAGCTCTGAGGTGAACGGTCCCTGTGGGTGTTTTAGGTCCCTCACCCAAACCTGGGGGCTGAGACGCCCCATCCTCATCCCTGCTGGGTCCCCACCAGCAAAGCCGTGGTGGTGGGAACTGGAACCTTCATCCCGGATCTGGTGCCTCTGAAATCCTCCAACTCTGAGCTTGGCCAACTCGCCGTGGTGCCCCTGCCATGGAGAGCAGAGCTTCCCAGCTGGAGTTTGCTCAACCCCTGCTGGAGTTTGCTCAGTGTGAGGTGTCTTGTGTGGATAAACAAGATGCCAAAAGGCTCCAGTAACGTGCCCCGGATAAGTCGGGGTGATAAAACCCTGTTGATTCATTTGCACTTGAACTATGAGTCACCCTGTGAGTCAACAGAGCAAACGGCACCCAAACGTCATCCAGCAGGTCAAAAAACCTCGAGTTTTGTTCAAATAGAGCAAAATTGTTGCCTTGGTGTTCTTCCTTTCCCGGGGAAAGTGTTTCATTTTCAGCCCTGCTCCCCCAGATTGAACCTGGACAGGAACCCGTGTGCTCATTTCCTGATGAGCCAGAGTGGTGGTATTGATTTATTTTGCTTTCAGAGCTCTTCAAATTGCTTTTCTTCATCAAAAGAAACCTACATTTTCTTTTCTTTACAACAAAGTGTTTTCAGTGCAGATTAAACATCGAGATCATCTTTGGGAAAGGCACAGGGAAGACTTGTGAGGATTATGGATGTCTGTGGGAGTCTGGAAATGGCCACCTGTGGAAAGAGTCATCAGCGCATGTGGAGGAGTCAAGTGGAGGGGTCAAGGCAGGGTGGAATCCCTGAAGGTCAAGGTGTGGAGGAACCAGAGCTTCTCCCATGGTGCCCTCCATGCCAGACCCACTGGGAGCCAAGGGCAGCTGGAGGAGTTCAGATGGAAGATCTCCTCCAGCCCTGGGCAGCAGCACTGTCTCCTCTCTTGCCAGAGCAGCTGCAGGAGATTTTCTGGTTTGTGACCCACTTGGCAAGTCCGAGCCTCTCCAGGATGCTCCGGGGGGCAGGAGGAGCTGCCTTGCCTGGCCATGGCAGCAGGAGAGTCTGGGAGTGCCCTGTCACCTCCCCCTGCCTCAGAGAGCTCATCCCTCAGGCATCCCGAGGGTATTTAGGGGAAGGTTTTACTGCCACATTCCTCCTCATGGGGAAGGTAATCGAGGAACATCTGGGGTATCACATAGTTGTGGAGGACACGGGCCCTCCCTGGGGCACCGACACCAGCTCAGGCTGTCCTGGCCTTGTCCTGCTGCCAAACAACCAGGGCAGAGACAAACATCCCTCCCCAGAGCAGGAGGGTCCTGCTGCTCCAGCTGGGAAGCATCATCCCCCAGGCTTTCCTCTGGGATGTCCCCACGTCCCTTCACAGACCAGGCCTGGCCAGGGGGGCTTTGATCTTTCTTCTCTCCCTCCCACCTCTGGGTGGCCACAGTTCCTCTCCACCCCCAAAGAGCCACCCCTCGGTGCCAGGCTGGGTCACCTGGCCCTGGCAGAGGACAGGCCTCGTGGTCTGGCTGCCCTGGAGGTGCCTCTTGGCCCTGCTGTCCAAGGCTGGGGGTGTTCCCTGGGGACCACGGAACCAGGAGCCTTTGGAGCAGCACCCAGGGGAGCCAGGCCTGCTTGGTTACCTCCCTGCACACAGGGAATCAGCTCGGGAACAGGGAAAACACTCTGACAGCCCAGATTTGAGGAAGGACAGGGATGCAGAGACATCTTTAGGAGTGTCTCATACATGGGAAGGGAGGGAAACACAGGCAGGCAGGGGGTGGGGGGTTGTGTCCTGTAGGATTAAGGGGCTTTCCTGTCTCAGTGGGGGGATTTGGGGTGAATCTGGGTTGGGGGTGAACAGGAGGGTGGTTGGTCATGAGTTCTGAGGGGATCAGGCTCCGTGGCCAAGGTCCTGGTGGGATAGGCAGGGCAGAGCCTGGAGGACATGGCACAGGGCTGGGGAGGGATTGATGTTCTCCAGAAACGTGGGTGGGGTGTGGGGGCAACTACATGGGTTGGGCCAAATGATCCCAAGGGTTTTGTTCCAACCCCAGAAATTGTAGGATTGAGGGAGGGGGGAGGACGGAGGGAGCAGACGGCTCTGGGGTTCCAGGGGCTGTGGGAGAACGGGATGGGGAGGGGGTGGGTTGGGGGGGTCAGTGCAGGATTAACAGGGCTGGGGGGGTATGGGGTCAGTGCTGAGGCTGGGGAAGGCACGAGGGGTCCAGGGGTCCCTGGAGAGGCTGAAAGGGGACATGGGGGGCAGTGGGTGGCTGAGGGGGTAGAGGTGGGGCTTGGGTAAGCCCCGAGCTAGAGGGGTGCTGGGGACAGGAGCCATGTCCCCAAAGAAAGGTGACCCGGCCCTGTGAGAGCCCGGGGGGGGCCGAGCCCATGTGCTGCCATCCCATAGGAGGGGGCGGCGGGGGCTGCTGAATGTGCAGGTCCTGGGTGGCTATTCCTGGCCCGGCCCGCCTGCGCGGGCAGATTGGTTTGCAGGGGGGTGACAAGTGGCAGATTGGTTTGCAGGGAGGTGACAAGTGCCAGCCCAAGCCTATAAAAGTCACCGCAGCCCCTGTCCTGGCTCAGTGACCCGGTTTCCCCGTCCCGGAGCAGAGGGGACACACCTGAGCGAGGATCCCACCGCGGAGCCCGAACTGGGAGCAGAGACCTTTTGTGTGGAGCAGGAACCCCAGAGCAGGGCGGAGCCCCCGGAGCAGAGCCCCCAGACCCCGCTGGCCCCCAGCCCCCGGCTCTGCAGCGATGACGGGGAAAACGGCCCCTCCGGCCAAAAAACCCGCCCCGGCGGCCGCCAAGAAAAAAGTAGCGCCAGCCCCCAAGGAAAAGGCGGCTCCGGCCCCCAAGGAAGAACCAGCCCCCAAGGAAGAATCAGCCCCGGCCCCCAAGGAAGAAGCGGCCCCTAAAGAAGAAGCGGCCCCTAAAGAAGAAGCGGCCCCAGCCCCCGCTGCTGAAGAGCCCCCAGCCCCCGCTGCTGAAGAGCCCCCAGCCCCCGCAGAAGATTCCCCAGCCCCACCAGCCGAACCCCCGGCCCCCGAACCTGAACTCCAGCCCGAGAAACCAAAGGAAGGTGAGGACGGGACGGGACCCTGGAGCGGAGCAGGGCTTGGAGGAGTTGGGGGGGGTATCGGGGTGAGGGGACGGAGGGGTGAAGGCATCCAGGGGGTTTTGCTGAGGATCAGGAGGGTGGGTGGGCTGAGGGTGAGGGACTGTCCTGGGGCAGAGCCTGCCCTCACACCCCGGTTTGTTCCAGAGCCTCCCAGCTCCCCCCTGTCCTTGGCCGTGGAGGAGGTGAGTGAGAATTCCTTCACGCTGACCTGGAAAGCCCCGGAGCACACGGGCAAGGCGGGCCTGGATGGATACGTGGTGGAGATCTGCAAGGATGGAAGTAGGACCGGGCTTTCCTGCCCCTGAGCACGGAGGGATGGGGTGTGTTGTGCGGGTGTGGGGTGGAGCTGGACACACGTTTCCCAGGCCACCAACTCCCTTTCTTTGCCCGAATTGGTTCATTTTAAATTGTTATTTTATTTTTTTTTCCCATGGAGAAGTGGGGCTTCCTGTTGGCTTCAGATAGTTGGGATGTCTCTGGCAGGGGGTTTAATGTTTTAATGTCACTGCTGTGTCCAGCTGGAGGGTGGAGGAAGGACCAGCCTGCCCTCTGAGGATGGTTCCTGGTGAGCTCCAGCTCTGCAGAGACCTGGGGTTGGGATGGTGATCCAAGAAAACAGGAGGAAGAAGCTCAATGCTGCCATGTTTACCTAAAGAGAAGCAGGGAAGGAATGGGGATGAGGTGGGAGGAAAGGATCCCGGGCAGGGCGAGAGGGGCTGGAATGTGTCAGCAGCCCTGTAGGAGGGTGGGTGGGTGGAGGGGGCTGGAGGGTGGCAGTGATGGTCTGTGGGTCTCTAGTTGCATGGCTGGCCTGTGGAAGGGGGGGTGGGGAAGATTCGTGTTTTGAGACCTCTCTTGAAGCCGTGCTGGGGTGACAGTGGGTGACCCACGTGTCTGGTGGGATCTGCAGGGGAAGGCTGGGGCTGGTGGGCTGGGGCTGCAGGAGCCTGGAGGGGTTTGGGGGACCCAGGTGGTCCGAGGGCCTCGGGGAACTCGATCCTTGGCTGTTCAGCTCGTGGCACACACGGTCAGCATGTTCTTGGCACATTCTTGGCTCCCATCACTGGGCTGGGGACAGGGGACAGCCACAAGCAGGCCCTTGTGTGGCACAGGCAAAGGTGCAGCAGTTCCTGGAGGGAGCTGGGTGGCAGCCACCCAGAGGGCACAGTTTGGGAGCTCTGCTGGGCCTGCCTGGGTGGCAGGAGAGCTCTAGCCACGCTGTGACCACCACAGGGGCTCTGTGACCGCTGTGCTCGGGCTGGGGCATGGCCCTGGGTGGGTAAAACCTGGTGAGGTTTGAGTGAGGGCTGGGCTGGGCACTACCAGCCGTGAGGGGAAAGAGGAGCTGGGGAGATTTGGCTGCTCTGATGGCACTGACAGGGAAAACCTTCCTGCTCTGAAGGGGCAACCCCTGGTACACGGGGGTCACTTTAGGGACACCCAGGCCTCTGGTGACCAGGGCAGTTCGTTTTCCAGCTGAGGAACCTCCTCAGAGGTTTGGCACAAGGCAAAGCTGTGTCAGCTGGGGGATGGGGGGGTGTTCTACCCCTTGACTGTGGGGTGGGTTTGAGATGCCCCTTCCAAGCAGGAAGCCACTGGTGAAGGGAAAGAGCCCCTGGTGGGATTGGCAGTGACAGGAAAACCTCCTTGGTTTGAAGGTGGCTTGGCCTGGACAGGTCCACGGGGCTGGTGGCATCTTCCCTGGAGGGCAGGACATGCTGAGGAACATGGGGAGCCCCAGTGTTGCCCTGGGGCAGTGAGAGGGGCAGACTGGCAGGAGAGGGTCAAAGGATTTTTGCTTTCAGAAATGTCTGTGGTCAGCAAGGATCAGGTTTGCTGGACCATGATGCCTTTTCTTGTCTGCAAACAACCTCCTGCTCCACTGCTGAGCTTCTGCCAGCTCTTCATACCCTGAACTTTATACCCAGCTCTTCATACCCAGCACTTCATACCCAGCACTTCATAACCCAGTACCTCATACCCAGCACTTCATAGCCAGCACTTCTTACCCAACACTTCATACCCAGGACTTACCCAACACTTCATGCCCCAACACTTCATACCCTGAACTTCATAACCCAATGCTTCATAAACCAGGACTTCATAACCAACTCTTCGTATCCAGGACTTACCCAACACTTCACACCCCAACACTTCACACCCAGCTCTTCATACCCAGTACTTCATACATGGACTTCATACCCAGCTCTTCATACCCAACACTTCATATCCCAGAACTTCATCCCCAACACTTCATACCCCAGCATTTCATAAGCAGCTCTTCAGACCCAACACTTCATATCCAGCTTTTCTTACCCAGTAATTTATACTCAGCAATTCATAACCCAACATTTCATAGCCAGAACTTCATACCTAGGACTTACCCAACACTTCACACTCCAACACTTCATACCCCAAATTTCATAACCCAACGCTTCATAAACCAGCTCTTCATATCCAGGACTTACCCAGGACTTCATACCCAGCCCTTCATACCCAACACTTCATACCCCAGCAGTTCATATCCCAACACTTCATATCCCAGAACTTAATTCCCAACACTTCATACTCAGCTCTTCATACCCCAGCATTTCATACTCAGCTCTTCAGACCCAACACTTCATATACAGCTCTTCTTACCCAGCACTTCATACCCAGCGTTTTATACCCAGGACTTACCCAACACTTCATACCCCGAACTTCATAACCCAACACTTCATAAACCAGTGCTTCATACCCAGCTCTTCATACCCAGCACTTACTCAACACTTCATAAACCAGTACTTCATAACCAGCTCTTCACACCCAGAACTTCATACCCAGCTCTTCATACCCTGCAATTCATAACCCAACACTTCATACCCAGCTCTTCATACCCAGGACTTACCCAGGACTTCATACCCAACACTTCATCCCCAACACTTCACACCCAGCTCTTCACTCCCCACACTCCTTGGCAGAGGGTGCCCGACCTCCCCTCTAAGGTCCCTCCCTGCTGCCCCAAATCATTCCATCTTTCCCAGGAAGGGGTTCTTTGGATCACTCCTGGGGGGCTCCTGCTGTCTGGGGGGGTGTCTGTCTGTTTGTCTGTCCCTGGCACACCTGAAGTTCTGTGCTGGGTCCATCCCAGGTTCCGAGTGGAAAGCTGTGAACCAGGAGCCTTTCCTTTCCACCCGCTACACGATCCCAAACCTCAGCTCCGGAGACAAGATCCACGTGCGGGTGATGGCCGTGGGAGCTGGCGGATCCAGCGCCCCGGCCACGCTGGAGCAGCCCGTGCTCATCAGGGAGATCCTCCGTGAGTACTGCCGAGTGCCGGGAGAAATCCCTGGGAATTCCAGGGTGAAATCCTGCAGAATTCCTGGGTGAAATACCTACAGAATTCCTGTATGAAATCCCTGCAGAATTCCTGGGTGAAATCCCTACAGAATTCCTGTCCATCCCTGTGGAATTCCTGGGTGTCCATCCCTGCAGAATTCCTGGGTGTCAATCCCTGCAGAGTTCCTGAGTGTCCATCCCTGCAGCCTCTGCCCCTCTCACACATCACATCCAACCTCTGGCCCAGACCATGGAACATTCCTGGTTGGAGGACCCACCAGGACCATCCAGTCCAACCCTTGAGCGAAAGGACCAAACCCACCCCCCGGAGCACCGCGCTGCACCCAACAGATCCAATCCCAGATTTTGGGGTTATTCTTCGTGCCTGCGCCCAATTCCCTCGGGAGGGAGAACCTTCCCAACCTCCAGGGGCTGCTCCTGCAGCCGGGGAAGCTCTGGGGGTGAAGGACTTACCGGGCAGAGCCGAATTCCCGCGGCAGGAGCTCGGCGTCTGTGTCCCTCCCTGCCCATCTCCTCCCCCTGGTCACGCTCTCATCCCAAAATTCCCCCCGTTGGACAGTTCTGTTTGTTTGGTTCACGGGAGGCGGGAGCTGCTAGTCGGGACCGTGGGAACTCCAATCACGCTGAACTCTAATCACGCTGAACTCGCTAATGAACGAGTTGCTCCCGTGCCTGGCAGGGCTCACATTCCTGCCGGGATGCTGCCGCTGGATGAGGCTTTGCTGGTTCCTGCTCAGCAAACGGCACATTCAGGCTCATTCTCCATTTCCAAGGAATTATGAACTCCCAAGTTTTCCTGCTACCCGAAGGACATCTGGGATTTTACAGCTGCTTAAAAATAGCAATAATGCCAACAAGGGTTATTCCAGGAACCATCAG